>NW_028324310.1:6576250-6760000 GCF_058129835.1 Hydra viridissima
GAAATTGAGCCAAAAACGGGGTTTTGTCGCCAAATCCGGTACTTGCCAGCCTCTCTGTTGATTGTCTTTGTCATTTTCGTGCTCAGCCTGATAGGTTACAACAGAAAATGTCCAAAGGCTCCAAGAAATCTCGGTGAAAGGCTCCAATTTGACGAAATAATCACAGAATTGACATTACAAGCAAATTCTAAGCATTTCTGTGCATTTGTCGCAAAATTCGGTACTTACCACTGAATTGCTTGATGCCCTTGGGCATTTTTTTGCTCAGCCTGACAGGATACAACAAAATATGGCCAAGGGATCCAAGAGGAGTCGGTGAAAGCCTCGAATTTGGCCACATTTGGCCCAAATTTCGACGTTTTGTATGGAAATTGAGCCAAAAACGGGGTTTTGTCGCCAAATCCGGTACTTGCCAGCCTCTCTGTTGAATGTCTTTGTCATTTTCGTGCTCAGCCTGACAGGATACAACAAAATATGGCCAAGGGATCCAAGAGGAGTCGGTGAAAGCCTCGAATTTGGCCACATTTGGCCCAAATTTCGACGTTTTGTATTGAAATTGAGCCAAAAACGGGGTTTTGTCGCCAAATCCGGTACTTGCCAGCCTCTCTGTTGATTGTCTTTGTCATTTTCGTGCTCAGCCTGATAGGTTACAACAGAAAATGTCCAAAGGCTCCAAGAAATCTCGGTGAAAGGCTCCAATTTGACGAAATAATCACAGAATTGACATTACAAGCAAATTCTAAGCATTTCTGTGCATTTGTCGCAAAATTCGGTACTTACCACTGAATTGCTTGATGCCCTTGGGCATTTTTTTGCTCAGCCTGACAGGATACAACAAAATATGGCCAAGGGATCCAAGAGGAGTCGGTGAAAGCCTCGAATTTGGCCACATTTGGCCCAAATTTCGACGTTTTGTATGGAAATTGAGCCAAAAACGGGGTTTTGTCGCCAAATCCGGTACTTGCCAGCCTCTCTGTTGAATGTCTTTGTCATTTTCGTGCTCAGCCTGACAGGATACAACAAAATATGGCCAAGGGATCCAAGAGGAGTCGGTGAAAGCCTCGAATTTGGCCACATTTGGCCCAAATTTCGACGTTTTGTATTGAAATTGAGCCAAAAACGGGGTTTTGTCGCCAAATCCGGTACTTGCCAGCCTCTCTGTTGATTGTCTTTGTCATTTTCGTGCTCAGCCTGATAGGTTACAACAGAAAATGTCCAAAGGCTCCAAGAAATCTCGGTGAAAGGCTCCAATTTGACGAAATAATCACAGAATTGACATTACAAGCAAATTCTAAGCATTTCTGTGCATTTGTCGCAAAATTCGGTACTTACCACTGAATTGCTTGATGCCCTTGGGCATTTTTTTGCTCAGCCTGACAGGATACAACAAAATATGGCCAAGGGATCCAAGAGGAGTCGGTGAAAGCCTCGAATTTGGCCACATTTGGCCCAAATTTCGACGTTTTGTATGGAAATTGAGCCAAAAACGGGGTTTTGTCGCCAAATCCGGTACTTGCCAGCCTCTCTGTTGAATGTCTTTGTCATTTTCGTGCTCAGCCTGACAGGATACAACAAAATATGGCCAAGGGATCCAAGAGGAGTCGGTGAAAGCCTCGAATTTGGCCACATTTGGCCCAAATTTCGACGTTTTGTATTGAAATTGAGCCAAAAACGGGGTTTTGTCGCCAAATCCGGTACTTGCCAGCCTCTCTGTTGATTGTCTTTGTCATTTTCGTGCTCAGCCTGATAGGTTACAACAGAAAATGTCCAAAGGCTCCAAGAAATCTCGGTGAAAGGCTCCAATTTGACGAAATAATCACAGAATTGACATTACAAGCAAATTCTAAGCATTTCTGTGCATTTGTCGCAAAATTCGGTACTTACCACTGAATTGCTTGATGCCCTTGGGCATTTTTTTGCTCAGCCTGACAGGATACAACAAAATATGGCCAAGGGATCCAAGAGGAGTCGGTGAAAGCCTCGAATTTGGCCACATTTGGCCCAAATTTCGACGTTTTGTATGGAAATTGAGCCAAAAACGGGGTTTTGTCGCCAAATCCGGTACTTGCCAGCCTCTCTGTTGATTGTCTTTGTCATTTTCGTGCTCAGCCTGATAGGTTACAACAGAAAATGTCCAAAGGCTCCAAGAAATCTCGGTGAAAGGCTCCAATTTGATGAAATAATCACAGAATTGACATTACAAGCAAATTCTAAGCATTTCTGTGCATTTGTCGCAAAATTTGGTACTTACCACTGAATTGCTTGATGCCCTTGGGCATTTTTTTGCTCAGCCTGACAGGATACAACAAAATATGGCCAAGGGATCCAAGAGGAGTCGGTGAAAGCCTCGAATTTGGCCACATTTGGCCCAAATTTCGACGTTTTGTATGGAAATTGAGCCAAAAACGGGGTTTTGTCGCCAAATCCGGTACTTGCCAGCCTCTCTGTTGAATGTCTTTGTCATTTTCGTGCTCAGCCTGACAGGATACAACAAAATATGGCCAAGGGATCCAAGAGGAGTCGGTGAAAGCCTCGAATTTGGCCACATTTGGCCCAAATTTCGACGTTTTGTATTGAAATTGAGCCAAAAACGGGGTTTTGTCGCCAAATCCGGTACTTGCCAGCCTCTCTGTTGATTGTCTTTGTCATTTTCGTGCTCAGCCTGATAGGTTACAACAGAAAATGTCCAAAGGCTCCAAGAAATCTCGGTGAAAGGCTCCAATTTGACGAAATAATCACAGAATTGACATTACAAGCAAATTCTAAGCATTTCTGTGCATTTGTCGCAAAATTCGGTACTTACCACTGAATTGCTTGATGCCCTTGGGCATTTTTTTGCTCAGCCTGACAGGATACAACAAAATATGGCCAAGGGATCCAAGAGGAGTCGGTGAAAGCCTCGAATTTGGCCACATTTGGCCCAAATTTCGACGTTTTGTATGGAAATTGAGCCAAAAACGGGGTTTTGTCGCCAAATCCGGTACTTGCCAGCCTCTCTGTTGAATGTCTTTGTCATTTTCGTGCTCAGCCTGACAGGATACAACAAAATATGGCCAAGGGATCCAAGAGGAGTCGGTGAAAGCCTCGAATTTGGCCACATTTGGCCCAAATTTCGACGTTTTGTATTGAAATTGAGCCAAAAACGGGGTTTTGTCGCCAAATCCGGTACTTGCCAGCCTCTCTGTTGATTGTCTTTGTCATTTTCGTGCTCAGCCTGATAGGTTACAACAGAAAATGTCCAAAGGCTCCAAGAAATCTCGGTGAAAGGCTCCAATTTGACGAAATAATCACAGAATTGACATTACAAGCAAATTCTAAGCATTTCTGTGCATTTGTCGCAAAATTCGGTACTTACCACTGAATTGCTTGATGCCCTTGGGCATTTTTTTGCTCAGCCTGACAGGATACAACAAAATATGGCCAAGGGATCCAAGAGGAGTCGGTGAAAGCCTCGAATTTGGCCACATTTGGCCCAAATTTCGACGTTTTGTATTGAAATTGAGCCAAAAACGGGGTTTTGTCGCCAAATCCGGTACTTGCCAGCCTCTCTGTTGATTGTCTTTGTCATTTTCGTGCTCAGCCTGATAGGTTACAACAGAAAATGTCCAAAGGCTCCAAGAAATCTCGGTGAAAGGCTCCAATTTGACGAAATAATCACAGAATTGACATTACAAGCAAATTCTAAGCATTTCTGTGCATTTGTCGCAAAATTCGGTACTTACCACTGAATTGCTTGATGCCCTTGGGCATTTTTTTGCTCAGCCTGACAGGATACAACAAAATATGGCCAAGGGATCCAAGAGGAGTCGGTGAAAGCCTCGAATTTGGCCACATTTGGCCCAAATTTCGACGTTTTGTATGGAAATTGAGCCAAAAACGGGGTTTTGTCGCCAAATCCGGTACTTGCCAGCCTCTCTGTTGAATGTCTTTGTCATTTTCGTGCTCAGCCTGACAGGATACAACAAAATATGGCCAAGGGATCCAAGAGGAGTCGGTGAAAGCCTCGAATTTGGCCACATTTGGCCCAAATTTCGACGTTTTGTATTGAAATTGAGCCAAAAACGGGGTTTTGTCGCCAAATCCGGTACTTGCCAGCCTCTCTGTTGATTGTCTTTGTCATTTTCGTGCTCAGCCTGATAGGTTACAACAGAAAATGTCCAAAGGCTCCAAGAAATCTCGGTGAAAGGCTCCAATTTGACGAAATAATCACAGAATTGACATTACAAGCAAATTCTAAGCATTTCTGTGCATTTGTCGCAAAATTCGGTACTTACCACTGAATTGCTTGATGCCCTTGGGCATTTTTTTGCTCAGCCTGACAGGATACAACAAAATATGGCCAAGGGATCCAAGAGGAGTCGGTGAAAGCCTCGAATTTGGCCACATTTGGCCCAAATTTCGACGTTTTGTATGGAAATTGAGCCAAAAACGGGGTTTTGTCGCCAAATCCGGTACTTGCCAGCCTCTCTGTTGATTGTCTTTGTCATTTTCGTGCTCAGCCTGATAGGTTACAACAGAAAATGTCCAAAGGCTCCAAGAAATCTCGGTGAAAGGCTCCAATTTGACGAAATAATCACAGAATTGACATTACAAGCAAATTCTAAGCATTTCTGTGCATTTGTCGCAAAATTCGGTACTTACCACTGAATTGCTTGATGCCCTTGGGCATTTTTTTGCTCAGCCTGACAGGATACAACAAAATATGGCCAAGGGATCCAAGAGGAGTCGGTGAAAGCCTCGAATTTGGCCACATTTGGCCCAAATTTCGACGTTTTGTATGGAAATTGAGCCAAAAACGGGGTTTTGTCGCCAAATCCGGTACTTGCCAGCCTCTCTGTTGAATGTCTTTGTCATTTTCGTGCTCAGCCTGACAGGATACAACAAAATATGGCCAAGGGATCTAAGAGGAGTCGGTGAAAGCCTTGAATTTGGCCACATTTGGCCCAAATTTCGACGTTTTGTATTGAAATTGAGCCAAAAACGGGGTTTTGTCGCCAAATCCGGTACTTGCCAGCCTCTCTGTTGATTGTCTTTGTCATTTTCGTGCTCAGCCTGATAGGTTACAACAGAAAATGTCCAAAGGCTCCAAGAAATCTCGGTGAAAGGCTCCAATTTGACGAAATAATCACAGAATTGACATTACAAGCAAATTCTAAGCATTTCTGTGCATTTGTCGCAAAATTCGGTACTTACCACTGAATTGCTTGATGCCCTTGGGCATTTTTTTGCTCAGCCTGACAGGATACAACAAAATATGGCCAAGGGATCCAAGAGGAGTCGGTGAAAGCCTCGAATTTGGCCACATTTGGCCCAAATTTCGACGTTTTGTATGGAAATTGAGCCAAAAACGGGGTTTTGTCGCCAAATCCGGTACTTGCCAGCCTCTCTGTTGATTGTCTTTGTCATTTTCGTGCTCAGCCTGATAGGTTACAACAGAAAATGTCCAAAGGCTCCAAGAAATCTCGGTGAAAGGCTCCAATTTGACGAAATAATCACAGAATTGACATTACAAGCAAATTCTAAGCATTTCTGTGCATTTGTCGCAAAATTCGGTACTTACCACTGAATTGCTTGATGCCCTTGGGCATTTTTTTGCTCAGCCTGACAGGATACAACAAAATATGGCCAAGGGATCCAAGAGGAGTCGGTGAAAGCCTCGAATTTGGCCACATTTGGCCCAAATTTCGACGTTTTGTATGGAAATTGAGCCAAAAACGGGGTTTTGTCGCCAAATCCGGTACTTGCCAGCCTCTCTGTTGAATGTCTTTGTCATTTTCGTGCTCAGCCTGACAGGATACAACAAAATATGGCCAAGGGATCCAAGAGGAGTCGGTGAAAGCCTCGAATTTGGCCACATTTGGCCCAAATTTCGACGTTTTGTATTGAAATTGAGCCAAAAACGGGGTTTTGTCGCCAAATCCGGTACTTGCCAGCCTCTCTGTTGATTGTCTTTGTCATTTTCGTGCTCAGCCTGATAGGTTACAACAGAAAATGTCCAAAGGCTCCAAGAAATCTCGGTGAAAGGCTCCAATTTGACGAAATAATCACAGAATTGACATTACAAGCAAATTCTAAGCATTTCTGTGCATTTGTCTCAAAATTCGGTACTTACCACTGAATTGCTTGATGCCCTTGGGCATTTTTTTGCTCAGCCTGACAGGATACAACAAAATATGGCCAAGGGATCCAAGAGGAGTCGGTGAAAGCCTCGAATTTGGCCACATTTGGCCCAAATTTCGACGTTTTGTATGGAAATTGAGCCAAAAACGGGGTTTTGTCGCCAAATCCGGTATTTGCCAGCCTCTCTGTTGAATGTCTTTGTCATTTTCGTGCTCAGCCTGACAGGATACAACAAAATATGGCCAAGGGATCCAAGAGGAGTCGGTGAAAGCCTCGAATTTGGCCACATTTGGCCCAAATTTCGACGTTTTGTATTGAAATTGAGCCAAAAACGGGGTTTTGTCGCCAAATCCGGTACTTGCCAGCCTCTCTGTTGATTGTCTTTGTCATTTTCGTGCTCAGCCTGATAGGTTACAACAGAAAATGTCCAAAGGCTCCAAGAAATCTCGGTGAAAGGCTCCAATTTGACGAAATAATCACAGAATTGACATTACAAGCAAATTCTAAGCATTTCTGTGCATTTGTCGCAAAATTCGGTACTTACCACTGAATTGCTTGATGCCCTTGGGCATTTTTTTGCTCAGCCTGACAGGATACAACAAAATATGGCCAAGGGATCCAAGAGGAGTCGGTGAAAGCCTCGAATTTGGCCACATTTGGCCCAAATTTCGACGTTTTGTATGGAAATTGAGCCAAAAACGGGGTTTTGTCGCCAAATCCGGTACTTGCCAGCCTCTCTGTTGATTGTCTTTGTCATTTTCGTGCTCAGCCTGATAGGTTACAACAGAAAATGTCCAAAGGCTCCAAGAAATCTCGGTGAAAGGCTCCAATTTGACGAAATAATCACAGAATTGACATTACAAGCAAATTCTAAGCATTTCTGTGCATTTGTCGCAAAATTCGGTACTTACCACTGAATTGCTTGATGCCCTTGGGCATTTTTTTGCTCAGCCTGACAGGATACAACAAAATATGGCCAAGGGATCCAAGAGGAGTCGGTGAAAGCCTCGAATTTGGCCACATTTGGCCCAAATTTCGACGTTTTGTATGGAAATTGAGCCAAAAACGGGGTTTTGTCGCCAAATCCGGTACTTGCCAGCCTCTCTGTTGAATGTCTTTGTCATTTTCGTGCTCAGCCTGACAGGATACAACAAAATATGGCCAAGGGATCCAAGAGGAGTCGGTGAAAGCCTCGAATTTGGCCACATTTGGCCCAAATTTCGACGTTTTGTATTGAAATTGAGCCAAAAACGGGGTTTTGTCGCCAAATCCGGTACTTGCCAGCCTCTCTGTTGATTGTCTTTGTCATTTTCGTGCTCAGCCTGATAGGTTACAACAGAAAATGTCCAAAGGCTCCAAGAAATCTCGGTGAAAGGCTCCAATTTGACGAAATAATCACAGAATTGACATTACAAGCAAATTCTAAGCATTTCTGTGCATTTGTCGCAAAATTCGGTACTTACCACTGAATTGCTTGATGCCCTTGGGCATTTTTTTGCTCAGCCTGACAGGATACAACAAAATATGGCCAAGGGATCCAAGAGGAGTCGGTGAAAGCCTCGAATTTGGCCACATTTGGCCCAAATTTCGACGTTTTGTATGGAAATTGAGCCAAAAACGGGGTTTTGTCGCCAAATCCGGTACTTGCCAGCCTCTCTGTTGAATGTCTTTGTCATTTTCGTGCTCAGCCTGACAGGATACAACAAAATATGGCCAAGGGATCCAAGAGGAGTCGGTGAAAGCCTCGAATTTGGCCACATTTGGCCCAAATTTCGACGTTTTGTATTGAAATTGAGCCAAAAACGGGGTTTTGTCGCCAAATCCGGTACTTGCCAGCCTCTCTGTTGATTGTCTTTGTCATTTTCGTGCTCAGCCTGATAGGTTACAACAGAAAATGTCCAAAGGCTCCAAGAAATCTCGGTGAAAGGCTCCAATTTGACGAAATAATCACAGAATTGACATTACAAGCAAATTCTAAGCATTTCTGTGCATTTGTCGCAAAATTCGGTACTTACCACTGAATTGCTTGATGCCCTTGGGCATTTTTTTGCTCAGCCTGACAGGATACAACAAAATATGGCCAAGGGATCCAAGAGGAGTCGGTGAAAGCCTCGAATTTGGCCACATTTGGCCCAAATTTCGACGTTTTGTATGGAAATTGAGCCAAAAACGGGGTTTTGTCGCCAAATCCGGTACTTGCCAGCCTCTCTGTTGAATGTCTTTGTCATTTTCGTGCTCAGCCTGACAGGATACAACAAAATATGGCCAAGGGATCCAAGAGGAGTCGGTGAAAGCCTCGAATTTGGCCACATTTGGCCCAAATTTCGACGTTTTGTATTGAAATTGAGCCAAAAACGGGGTTTTGTCGCCAAATCCGGTACTTGCCAGCCTCTCTGTTGATTGTCTTTGTCATTTTCGTGCTCAGCCTGATAGGTTACAACAGAAAATGTCCAAAGGCTCCAAGAAATCTCGGTGAAAGGCTCCAATTTGACGAAATAATCACAGAATTGACATTACAAGCAAATTCTAAGCATTTCTGTGCATTTGTCGCAAAATTCGGTACTTACCACTGAATTGCTTGATGCCCTTGGGCATTTTTTTGCTCAGCCTGACAGGATACAACAAAATATGGCCAAGGGATCCAAGAGGAGTCGGTGAAAGCCTCGAATTTGGCCACATTTGGCCCAAATTTCGACGTTTTGTATGGAAATTGAGCCAAAAACGGGGTTTTGTCGCCAAATCCGGTACTTGCCAGCCTCTCTGTTGAATGTCTTTGTCATTTTCGTGCTCAGCCTGACAGGATACAACAAAATATGGCCAAGGGATCCAAGAGGAGTCGGTGAAAGCCTCGAATTTGGCCACATTTGGCCCAAATTTCGACGTTTTGTATTGAAATTGAGCCAAAAACGGGGTTTTGTCGCCAAATCCGGTACTTGCCAGCCTCTCTGTTGATTGTCTTTGTCATTTTCGTGCTCAGCCTGATAGGTTACAACAGAAAATGTCCAAAGGCTCCAAGAAATCTCGGTGAAAGGCTCCAATTTGACGAAATAATCACAGAATTGACATTACAAGCAAATTCTAAGCATTTCTGTGCATTTGTCGCAAAATTCGGTACTTACCACTGAATTGCTTGATGCCCTTGGGCATTTTTTTGCTCAGCCTGACAGGACACAACAAAATATGGCCAAGGGATCCAAGAGGAGTCGGTGAAAGCCTCGAATTTGGCCACATTTGGCCCAAATTTCGACGTTTTGTATTGAAATTGAGCCAAAAACGGGGTTTTGTCGCCTAATCCGGTACTTGCCAGCCTCTCTGTTGATTGTCTTTGTCATTTTCGTGCTCAGCCTGATAGGTTACAACAGAAAATGTCCAAAGGCTCCAAGAAATCTCGGTGAAAGGCTCCAATTTGACGAAATAATCACAGAATTGACATTACAAGCAAATTCTAAGCATTTCTGTGCATTTGTCGCAAAATTCGGTACTTACCACTGAATTGCTTGATGCCCTTGGGCATTTTTTTGCTCAGCCTGACAGGATACAACAAAATATGGCCAAGGGATCCAAGAGGAGTCGGTGAAAGCCTCGAATTTGGCCACATTTGGCCCAAATTTCGACGTTTTGTATGGAAATTGAGCCAAAAACGGGGTTTTGTCGCCAAATCCGGTACTTGCCAGCCTCTCTGTTGAATGTCTTTGTCATTTTCGTGCTCAGCCTGACAGGATACAACAAAATATGGCCAAGGGATCCAAGAGGAGTCGGTGAAAGCCTCGAATTTGGCCACATTTGGCCCAAATTTCGACGTTTTGTATTGAAATTGAGACAAAAACGGGGTTTTGTCGCCAAATCCGGTACTTGCCAGCCTCTCTGTTGATTGTCTTTGTCATTTTCGTGCTCAGCCTGATAGGTTACAACAGAAAATGTCCAAAGGCTCCAAGAAATCTCGGTGAAAGGCTCCAATTTGACGAAATAATCACAGAATTGACATTACAAGCAAATTCTAAGCATTTCTGTGCATTTGTCGCAAAATTCGGTACTTACCACTGAATTGCTTGATGCCCTTGGGCATTTTTTTGCTCAGCCTGACAGGATACAACAAAATATGGCCAAGGGATCCAAGAGGAGTCGGTGAAAGCCTCGAATTTGGCCACATTTGGCCCAAATTTCGACGTTTTGTATGGAAATTGAGCCAAAAACGGGGTTTTGTCGCCAAATCCGGTACTTGCCAGCCTCTCTGTTGAATGTCTTTGTCATTTTCGTGCTCAGCCTGACAGGATACAACAAAATATGGCCAAGGGATCCAAGAGGAGTCGGTGAAAGCCTCGAATTTGGCCACATTTGGCCCAAATTTCGACGTTTTGTATTGAAATTGAGCCAAAAACGGGGTTTTGTCGCCAAATCCGGTACTTGCCAGCCTCTCTGTTGATTGTCTTTGTCATTTTCGTGCTCAGCCTGATAGGTTACAACAGAAAATGTCCAAAGGCTCCAAGAAATCTCGGTGAAAGGCTCCAATTTGACGAAATAATCACAGAATTGACATTACAAGCAAATTCTAAGCATTTCTGTGCATTTGTCGCAAAATTCGGTACTTACCACTGAATTGCTTGATGCCCTTGGGCATTTTTTTGCTCAGCCTGACAGGATACAACAAAATATGGCCAAGGGATCCAAGAGGAGTCGGTGAAAGCCTCGAATTTGGCCACATTTGGCCCAAATTTCGACGTTTTGTATGGAAATTGAGCCAAAAACGGGGTTTTGTCGCCAAATCCGGTACTTGCCAGCCTCTCTGTTGAATGTCTTTGTCATTTTCGTGCTCAGCCTGACAGGATACAACAAAATATGGCCAAGGGATCCAAGAGGAGTCGGTGAAAGCCTCGAATTTGGCCACATTTGGCCCAAATTTCGACGTTTTGTATTGAAATTGAGCCAAAAACGGGGTTTTGTCGCCAAATCCGGTACTTGCCAGCCTCTCTGTTGATTGTCTTTGTCATTTTCGTGCTCAGCCTGATAGGTTACAACAGAAAATGTCCAAAGGCTCCAAGAAATCTCGGTGAAAGGCTCCAATTTGACGAAATAATCACAGAATTGACATTACAAGCAAATTCTAAGCATTTCTGTGCATTTGTCGCAAAATTCGGTACTTACCACTGAATTGCTTGATGCCCTTGGGCATTTTTTTGCTCAGCCTGACAGGATACAACAAAATATGGCCAAGGGATCCAAGAGGAGTCGGTGAAAGCCTCGAATTTGGCCACATTTGGCCCAAATTTCGACGTTTTGTATGGAAATTGAGCCAAAAACGGGGTTTTGTCGCCAAATCCGGTACTTGCCAGCCTCTCTGTTGATTGTCTTTGTCATTTTCGTGCTCAGCCTGATAGGTTACAACAGAAAATGTCCAAAGGCTCCAAGAAATCTCGGTGAAAGGCTCCAATTTGACGAAATAATCACAGAATTGACATTACAAGCAAATTCTAAGCATTTCTGTGCATTTGTCGCAAAATTCGGTACTTACCACTGAATTGCTTGATGCCCTTGGGCATTTTTTTGCTCAGCCTGACAGGATACAACAAAATATGGCCAAGGGATCCAAGAGGAGTCGGTGAAAGCCTCGAATTTGGCCACATTTGGCCCAAATTTCGACGTTTTGTATGGAAATTGAGCCAAAAACGGGGTTTTGTCGCCAAATCCGGTACTTGCCAGCCTCTCTGTTGAATGTCTTTGTCATTTTCGTGCTCAGCCTGACAGGATACAACAAAATATGGCCAAGGGATCCAAGAGGAGTCGGTGAAAGCCTCGAATTTGGCCACATTTGGCCCAAATTTCGACGTTTTGTATTGAAATTGAGCCAAAAACGGGGTTTTGTCGCCAAATCCGGTACTTGCCAGCCTCTCTGTTGATTGTCTTTGTCATTTTCGTGCTCAGCCTGATAGGTTACAACAGAAAATGTCCAAAGGCTCCAAGAAATCTCGGTGAAAGGCTCCAATTTGACGAAATAATCACAGAATTGACATTACAAGCAAATTCTAAGCATTTCTGTGCATTTGTCTCAAAATTCGGAACTTACCACTGAATTGCTTGATGCCCTTGGGCATTTTTTTGCTCAGCCTGACAGGATACAACAAAATATGGCCAAGGGATCCAAGAGGAGTCGGTGAAAGCCTCGAATTTGGCCACATTTGGCCCAAATTTCGACGTTTTGTATGGAAATTGAGCCAAAAACGGGGTTTTGTCGCCAAATCCGGTATTTGCCAGCCTCTCTGTTGAATGTCTTTGTCATTTTCGTGCTCAGCCTGACAGGATACAACAAAATATGGCCAAGGGATCCAAGAGGAGTCGGTGAAAGCCTCGAATTTGGCCACATTTGGCCCAAATTTCGACGTTTTGTATTGAAATTGAGCCAAAAACGGGGTTTTGTCGCCAAATCCGGTACTTGCCAGCCTCTCTGTTGATTGTCTTTGTCATTTTCGTGCTCAGCCTGATAGGTTACAACAGAAAATGTCCAAAGGCTCCAAGAAATCTCGGTGAAAGGCTCCAATTTGACGAAATAATCACAGAATTGACATTACAAGCAAATTCTAAGCATTTCTGTGCATTTGTCGCAAAATTCGGTACTTACCACTGAATTGCTTGATGCCCTTGGGCATTTTTTTGCTCAGCCTGACAGGATACAACAAAATATGGCCAAGGGATCCAAGAGGAGTCGGTGAAAGCCTCGAATTTGGCCACATTTGGCCCAAATTTCGACGTTTTGTATGGAAATTGAGCCAAAAACGGGGTTTTGTCGCCAAATCCGGTACTTGCCAGCCTCTCTGTTGAATGTCTTTGTCATTTTCGTGCTCAGCCTGACAGGATACAACAAAATATGGCCAAGGGATCCAAGAGGAGTCGGTGAAAGCCTCGAATTTGGCCACATTTGGCCCAAATTTCGACGTTTTGTATTGAAATTGAGCCAAAAACGGGGTTTTGTCGCCAAATCCGGTACTTGCCAGCCTCTCTGTTGAATGTCTTTGTCATTTTCGTGCTCAGCCTGATAGGTTACAACAGAAAATGTCCAAAGGCTCCAAGAAATCTCGGTGAAAGGCTCCAATTTGACGAAATAATCACAGAATTGACATTACAAGCAAATTCTAAGCATTTCTGTGCATTTGTCGCAAAATTCGGTACTTACCACTGAATTGCTTGATGCCCTTGGGCATTTTTTTGCTCAGCCTGACAGGATACAACAAAATATGGCCAAGGGATCCAAGAGGAGTCGGTGAAAGCCTCGAATTTGGCCACATTTGGCCCAAATTTCGACGTTTTGTATGGAAATTGAGCCAAAAACGGGGTTTTGTCGCCAAATCCGGTACTTGCCAGCCTCTCTGTTGATTGTCTTTGTCATTTTCGTGCTCAGCCTGATAGGTTACAACAGAAAATGTCCAAAGGCTCCAAGAAATCTCGGTGAAAGGCTCCAATTTGACGAAATAATCACAGAATTGACATTACAAGCAAATTCTAAGCATTTCTGTGCATTTGTCGCAAAATTCGGTACTTACCACTGAATTGCTTGATGCCCTTGGGCATTTTTTTGCTCAGCCTGACAGGATACAACAAAATATGGCCAAGGGATCCAAGAGGAGTCGGTGAAAGCCTCGAATTTGGCCACATTTGGCCCAAATTTCGACGTTTTGTATGGAAATTGAGCCAAAAACGGGGTTTTGTCGCCAAATCCGGTACTTGCCAGCCTCTCTGTTGAATGTCTTTGCCATTTTCGTGCTCAGCCTGACAGGATACAACAAAATATGGCCAAGGGATCCAAGAGGAGTCGGTGAAAGCCTCGAATTTGGCCACATTTGGTCCAAATTTCGACGTTTTGTATTGAAATTGAGCCAAAAACGGGGTTTTGTCGCCAAATCCGGTACTTGCCAGCCTCTCTGTTGATTGTCTTTGTCATTTTCGTGCTCAGCCTGATAGGTTACAACAGAAAATGTCCAAAGGCTCCAAGAAATCTCGGTGAAAGGCTCCAATTTGACGAAATAATCACAGAATTGACATTACAAGCAAATTCTAAGCATTTCTGTGCATTTGTCGCAAAATTCGGTACTTACCACTGAATTGCTTGATGCCCTTGGGCATTTTTTTGCTCAGCCTGACGGGACACAACAAAATATGGCCAAGGGATCCAAGAGGAGTCGGTGAAAGCCTCGAATTTGGCCACATTTGGCCCAAATTTCGACGTTTTGTATTGAAATTGAGCCAAAAACGGGGTTTTGTCGCCTAATCCGGTACTTGCCAGCCTCTCTGTTGATTGTCTTTGTCATTTTCGTGCTCAGCCTGATAGGTTACAACAGAAAATGTCCAAAGGCTCCAAGAAATCTCGGTGAAAGGCTCCAATTTGACGAAATAATCACAGAATTGACATTACAAGCAAATTCTAAGCATTTCTGTGCATTTGTCGCAAAATTCGGTACTTACCACTGAATTGCTTGATGCCCTTGGGCATTTTTTTGCTCAGCCTGACAGGATACAACAAAATATGGCCAAGGGATACAAGAGGAGTCGGTGAAAGCCTCGAATTTGGCCACATTTGGCCCAAATTTCGACGTTTTGTATTGAAATTGAGCCAAAAACGGGGTTTTGTCGCCAAATCCGGTACTTGCCAGCCTCTCTGTTGATTGTCTTTGTCATTTTCGTGCTCAGCCTGATAGGTTACAACAGAAAATGTCCAAAGGCTCCAAGAAATCTCGGTGAAAGGCTCCAATTTGACGAAATAATCACAGAATTGACATTACAAGCAAATTCTAAGCATTTCTGTGCATTTGTCGCAAAATTCGGTACTTACCACTGAATTGCTTGATGCCCTTGGGCATTTTTTTGCTCAGCCTGACAGGACACTACAAAATATGGCCAAGGGATCCAAGAGGAGTCGGTGAAAGCCTCGAATTTGGCCACATTTGGCCCAAATTTCGACGTTTTGTATGGAAATTGAGCCAAAAACGGGGTTTTGTCGCCAAATCCGGTACTTGCCAGCCTCTCTGTTGAATGTCTTTGTCATTTTCGTGCTCAGCCTGACAGGATACAACAAAATATGGCCAAGGGATCCAAGAGGAGTCGGTGAAAGCCTCGAATTTGGCCACATTTGGCCCAAATTTCGACGTTTTGTATTGAAATTGAGCCAAAAACGGGGTTTTGTCGCCTAATCCGGTACTTGCCAGCCTCTCTGTTGATTGTCTTTGTCATTTTCGTGCTCAGCCTGATAGGTTACAACAGAAAATGTCCAAAGGCTCCAAGAAATCTCGGTGAAAGGCTCCAATTTGACGAAATAATCACAGAATTGACATTACAAGCAAATTCTAAGCATTTCTGTGCATTTGTCGCAAAATTCGGTACTTACCACTGAATTGCTTGATGCCCTTGGGCATTTTTTTGCTCAGCCTGACAGGATACAACAAAATATGGCCAAGGGATCCAAGAGGAGTCGGTGAAAGCCTCGAATTTGGCCACATTTGGCCCAAATTTCGACGTTTTGTATGGAAATTGAGCCAAAAACGGGGTTTTGTCGCCAAATCCGGTACTTGCCAGCCTCTCTGTTGAATGTCTTTGTCATTTTCGTGCTCAGCCTGACAGGATACAACAAAATATGGCCAAGGGATCCAAGAGGAGTCGGTGAAAGCCTCGAATTTGGCCACATTTGGCCCAAATTTCGACGTTTTGTATTGAAATTGAGCCAAAAACGGGGTTTTGTCGCCAAATCCGGTACTTGCCAGCCTCTCTGTTGAATGTCTTTGTCATTTTCGTGCTCAGCCTGATAGGTTACAACAGAAAATGTCCAAAGGCTCCAAGAAATCTCGGTGAAAGGCTCCAATTTGACGAAATAATCACAGAATTGACATTACAAGCAAATTCTAAGCATTTCTGTGCATTTGTCGCAAAATTCGGTACTTACCACTGAATTGCTTGATGCCCTTGGGCATTTTTTTGCTCAGCCTGACAGGATACAACAAAATATGGCCAAGGGATCCAAGAGGAGTCGGTGAAAGCCTCGAATTTGGCCACATTTGGCCCAAATTTCGACGTTTTGTATGGAAATTGAGCCAAAAACGGGGTTTTGTCGCCAAATCCGGTACTTGCCAGCCTCTCTGTTGAATGTCTTTGTCATTTTCGTGCTCAGCCTGACAGGATACAACAAAATATGGCCAAGGGATCCAAGAGGAGTCGGTGAAAGCCTCGAATTTGGCCACATTTGGCCCAAATTTCGACGTTTTGTATTGAAATTGAGCCAAAAACGGGGTTTTGTCGCCAAATCCGGTACTTGCCAGCCTCTCTGTTGATTGTCTTTGTCATTTTCGTGCTCAGCCTGATAGGTTACAACAGAAAATGTCCAAAGGCTCCAAGAAATCTCGGTGAAAGGCTCCAATTTGACGAAATAATCACAGAATTGACATTACAAGCAAATTCTAAGCATTTCTGTGCATTTGTCGCAAAATTCGGTACTTACCACTGAATTGCTTGATGCCCTTGGGCATTTTTTTGCTCAGCCTGACAGGATACAACAAAATATGGCCAAGGGATCCAAGAGGAGTCGGTGAAAGCCTCGAATTTGGCCACATTTGGCCCAAATTTCGACGTTTTGTATGGAAATTGAGCCAAAAACGGGGTTTTGTCGCCAAATCCGGTACTTGCCAGCCTCTCTGTTGAATGTCTTTGTCATTTTCGTGCTCAGCCTGACAGGATACAACAAAATATGGCCAAGGGATCCAAGAGGAGTCGGTGAAAGCCTCGAATTTGGCCACATTTGGCCCAAATTTCGACGTTTTGTATTGAAATTGAGCCAAAAACGGGGTTTTGTCGCCAAATCCGGTACTTGCCAGCCTCTCTGTTGATTGTCTTTGTCATTTTCGTGCTCAGCCTGATAGGTTACAACAGAAAATGTCCAAAGGCTCCAAGAAATCTCGGTGAAAGGCTCCGATTTGACGAAATAATCACAGAATTGACATTACAAGCAAATTCTAAGCATTTCTGTGCATTTGTCGCAAAATTCGGTACTTACCACTGAATTGCTTGATGCCCTTGGGCATTTTTTTGCTCAGCCTGACAGGATACAACAAAATATGGCCAAGGGATCCAAGAGGAGTCGGTGAAAGCCTCGAATTTGGCCACATTTGGCCCAAATTTCGACGTTTTGTATGGAAATTGAGCCAAAAACGGGGTTTTGTCGCCAAATCCGGTACTTGCCAGCCTCTCTGTTGATTGTCTTTGTCATTTTCGTGCTCAGCCTGATAGGTTACAACAGAAAATGTCCAAAGGCTCCAAGAAATCTCGGTGAAAGGCTCCAATTTGACGAAATAATCACAGAATTGACATTACAAGCAAATTCTAAGCATTTCTGTGCATTTGTCGCAAAATTCGGTACTTACCACTGAATTGCTTGATGCCCTTGGGCATTTTTTTGCTCAGCCTGACAGGATACAACAAAATATGGCCAAGGGATCCAAGAGGAGTCGGTGAAAGCCTCGAATTTGGCCACATTTGGCCCAAATTTCGACGTTTTGTATGGAAATTGAGCCAAAAACGGGGTTTTGTCGCCAAATCCGGTACTTGCCAGCCTCTCTGTTGAATGTCTTTGTCATTTTCGTGCTCAGCCTGACAGGATACAACAAAATATGGCCAAGGGATCCAAGAGGAGTCGGTGAAAGCCTCGAATTTGGCCACATTTGGCCCAAATTTCGACGTTTTGTATTGAAATTGAGCCAAAAACGGGGTTTTGTCGCCAAACCCGGTACTTGCCAGCCTCTCTGTTGATTGTCTTTGTCATTTTCGTGCTCAGCCTGATAGGTTACAACAGAAAATGTCCAAAGGCTCCAAGAAATCTCGGTGAAAGGCTCCAATTTGACGAAATAATCACAGAATTGACATTACAAGCAAATTCTAAGCATTTCTGTGCATTTGTCGCAAAATTCGGTACTTACCACTGAATTGCTTGATGCCCTTGGGCATTTTTTTGCTCAGCCTGACAGGACACAACAAAATATGGCCAAGGGATCCAAGAGGAGTCGGTGAAAGCCTCGAATTTGGCCACATTTGGCCCAAATTTCGACGTTTTGTATGGAAATTGAGCCAAAAACGGGGTTTTGTCGCCAAATCCGGTACTTGCCAGCCTCTCTGTTGAATGTCTTTGTCATTTTCGTGCTCAGCCTGATAGGTTACAACAGAAAATGTCCAAAGGCTCCAAGAAATCTCGGTGAAAGGCTCCAATTTGACGAAATAATCACAGAATTGACATTACAAGCAAATTCTAAGCATTTCTGTGCATTTGTCGCAAAATTCGGTACTTACCACTGAATTGCTTGATGCCCTTGGGCATTTTTTTGCTCAGCCTGACAGGATACAACAAAATATGGCCAAGGGATCCAAGAGGAGTCGGTGAAAGCCTCGAATTTGGCCACATTTGGCCCAAATTTCGACGTTTTGTATTGAAATTGAGCCAAAAACGGGGTTTTGTCGCCAAATCCGGTACTTGCCAGCCTCTCTGTTGATTGTCTTTGTCATTTTCGTGCTCAGCCTGATAGGTTACAACAGAAAATGTCCAAAGGCTCCAAGAAATCTCGGTGAAAGGCTCCAATTTGACGAAATAATCACAGAATTGACATTACAAGCAAATTCTAAGCATTTCTGTGCATTTGTCGCAAAATTCGGTACTTACCACTGAATTGCTTGATGCCCTTGGGCATTTTTTTGCTCAGCCTGACAGGATACAACAAAATATGGCCAAGGGATCCAAGAGGAGTCGGTGAAAGCCTCGAATTTGGCCACATTTGGCCCAAATTTCGACGTTTTGTATGGAAATTGAGCCAAAAACGGGGTTTTGTCGCCAAATCCGGTACTTGCCAGCCTCTCTGTTGAATGTCTTTGTCATTTTCGTGCTCAGCCTGACAGGATACAACAAAATATGGCCAAGGGATCCAAGAGGAGTCGGTGAAAGCCTCGAATTTGGCCACATTTGGCCCAAATTTCGACGTTTTGTATTGAAATTGAGCCAAAAACGGGGTTTTGTCGCCAAATCCGGTACTTGCCAGCCTCTCTGTTGATTGTCTTTGTCATTTTCGTGCTCAGCCTGATAGGTTACAACAGAAAATGTCCAAAGGCTCCAAGAAATCTCGGTGAAAGGCTCCAATTTGACGAAATAATCACAGAATTGACATTACAAGCAAATTCTAAGCATTTCTGTGCATTTGTCGCAAAATTCGGTACTTACCACTGAATTGCTTGATGCCCTTGGGCATTTTTTTGCTCAGCCTGACAGGATACAACAAAATATGGCCAAGGGATCCAAGAGGAGTCGGTGAAAGCCTCGAATTTGGCCACATTTGGCCCAAATTTCGACGTTTTGTATGGAAATTGAGCCAAAAACGGGGTTTTGTCGCCAAATCCGGTACTTGCCAGCCTCTCTGTTGAATGTCTTTGTCATTTTCGTGCTCAGCCTGACAGGATACAACAAAATATGGCCAAGGGATCCAAGAGGAGTCGGTGAAAGCCTCGAATTTGGCCACATTTGGCCCAAATTTCGACGTTTTGTATTGAAATTGAGCCAAAAACGGGGTTTTGTCGCCAAATCCGGTACTTGCCAGCCTCTCTGTTGATTGTCTTTGTCATTTTCGTGCTCAGCCTGATAGGTTACAACAGAAAATGTCCAAAGGCTCCAAGAAATCTCGGTGAAAGGCTCCAATTTGACGAAATAATCACAGAATTGACATTACAAGCAAATTCTAAGCATTTCTGTGCATTTGTCGCAAAATTCGGTACTTACCACTGAATTGCTTGATGCCCTTGGGCATTTTTTTGCTCAGCCTGACAGGATACAACAAAATATGGCCAAGGGATCCAAGAGGAGTCGGTGAAAGCCTCGAATTTGGCCACATTTGGCCCAAATTTCGACGTTTTGTATGGAAATTGAGCCAAAAACGGGGTTTTGTCGCCAAATCCGGTACTTGCCAGCCTCTCTGTTGAATGTCTTTGTCATTTTCGTGCTCAGCCTGACAGGATACAACAAAATATGGCCAAGGGATCCAAGAGGAGTCGGTGAAAGCCTCGAATTTGGCCACATTTGGCCCAAATTTCGACGTTTTGTATTGAAATTGAGCCAAAAACGGGGTTTTGTCGCCAAATCCGGTACTTGCCAGCCTCTCTGTTGATTGTCTTTGTCATTTTCGTGCTCAGCCTGATAGGTTACAACAGAAAATGTCCAAAGGCTCCAAGAAATCTCGGTGAAAGGCTCCAATTTGACGAAATAATCACAGAATTGACATTACAAGCAAATTCTAAGCATTTCTGTGCATTTGTCGCAAAATTCGGTACTTACCACTGAATTGCTTGATGCCCTTGGGCATTTTTTTGCTCAGCCTGACAGGATACAACAAAATATGGCCAAGGGATCCAAGAGGAGTCGGTGAAAGCCTCGAATTTGGCCACATTTGGCCCAAATTTCGACGTTTTGTATGGAAATTGAGCCAAAAACGGGGTTTTGTCGCCAAATCCGGTACTTGCCAGCCTCTCTGTTGAATGTCTTTGTCATTTTCGTGCTCAGCCTGACAGGATACAACAAAATATGGCCAAGGGATCCAAGAGGAGTCGGTGAAAGCCTCGAATTTGGCCACATTTGGCCCAAATTTCGACGTTTTGTATTGAAATTGAGCCAAAAACGGGGTTTTGTCGCCAAATCCGGTACTTGCCAGCCTCTCTGTTGATTGTCTTTGTCATTTTCGTGCTCAGCCTGATAGGTTACAACAGAAAATGTCCAAAGGCTCCAAGAAATCTCGGTGAAAGGCTCCAATTTGACGAAATAATCACAGAATTGACATTACAAGCAAATTCTAAGCATTTCTGTGCATTTGTCGCAAAATTCGGTACTTACCACTGAATTGCTTGATGCCCTTGGGCATTTTTTTGCTCAGCCTGACAGGATACAACAAAATATGGCCAAGGGATCCAAGAGGAGTCGGTGAAAGCCTCGAATTTGGCCACATTTGGCCCAAATTTCGACGTTTTGTATGGAAATTGAGCCAAAAACGGGGTTTTGTCGCCAAATCCGGTACTTGCCAGCCTCTCTGTTGAATGTCTTTGTCATTTTCGTGCTCAGCCTGACAGGATACAACAAAATATGGCCAAGGGATCCAAGAGGAGTCGGTGAAAGCCTCGAATTTGGCCACATTTGGCCCAAATTTCGACGTTTTGTATTGAAATTGAGCCAAAAACGGGGTTTTGTCGCCAAATCCGGTACTTGCCAGCCTCTCTGTTGATTGTCTTTGTCATTTTCGTGCTCAGCCTGATAGGTTACAACAGAAAATGTCCAAAGGCTCCAAGAAATCTCGGTGAAAGGCTCCAATTTGACGAAATAATCACAGAATTGACATTACAAGCAAATTCTAAGCATTTCTGTGCATTTGTCGCAAAATTCGGTACTTACCACTGAATTGCTTGATGCCCTTGGGCATTTTTTTGCTCAGCCTGACAGGATACAACAAAATATGGCCAAGGGATCCAAGAGGAGTCGGTGAAAGCCTCGAATTTGGCCACATTTGGCCCAAATTTCGACGTTTTGTATGGAAATTGAGCCAAAAACGGGGTTTTGTCGCCAAATCCGGTACTTGCCAGCCTCTCTGTTGAATGTCTTTGTCATTTTCGTGCTCAGCCTGACAGGATACAACAAAATATGGCCAAGGGATCCAAGAGGAGTCGGTGAAAGCCTCGAATTTGGCCACATTTGGCCCAAATTTCGACGTTTTGTATTGAAATTGAGCCAAAAACGGGGTTTTGTCGCCAAATCCGGTACTTGCCAGCCTCTCTGTTGATTGTCTTTGTCATTTTCGTGCTCAGCCTGATAGGTTACAACAGAAAATGTCCAAAGGCTCCAAGAAATCTCGGTGAAAGGCTCCAATTTGACGAAATAATCACAGAATTGACATTACAAGCAAATTCTAAGCATTTCTGTGCATTTGTCGCAAAATTCGGTACTTACCACTGAATTGCTTGATGCCCTTGGGCATTTTTTTGCTCAGCCTGACAGGATACAACAAAATATGGCCAAGGGATCCAAGAGGAGTCGGTGAAAGCCTCGAATTTGGCCACATTTGGCCCAAATTTCGACGTTTTGTATGGAAATTGAGCCAAAAACGGGGTTTTGTCGCCAAATCCGGTACTTGCCAGCCTCTCTGTTGATTGTCTTTGTCATTTTCGTGCTCAGCCTGATAGGTTACAACAGAAAATGTCCAAAGGCTCCAAGAAATCTCGGTGAAAGGCTCCAATTTGACGAAATAATCACAGAATTGACATTACAAGCAAATTCTAAGCATTTCTGTGCATTTGTCGCAAAATTCGGTACTTACCACTGAATTGCTTGATGCCCTTGGGCATTTTTTTGCTCAGCCTGACAGGATACAACAAAATATGGCCAAGGGATCCAAGAGGAGTCGGTGAAAGCCTCGAATTTGGCCACATTTGGCCCAAATTTCGACGTTTTGTATGGAAATTGAGCCAAAAACGGGGTTTTGTCGCCAAATCCGGTACTTGCCAGCCTCTCTGTTGAATGTCTTTGTCATTTTCGTGCTCAGCCTGACAGGATACAACAAAATATGGCCAAGGGATCCAAGAGGAGTCGGTGAAAGCCTCGAATTTGGCCACATTTGGCCCAAATTTCGACGTTTTGTATTGAAATTGAGCCAAAAACGGGGTTTTGTCGCCAAATCCGGTACTTGCCAGCCTCTCTGTTGATTGTCTTTGTCATTTTCGTGCTCAGCCTGATAGGTTACAACAGAAAATGTCCAAAGGCTCCAAGAAATCTCGGTGAAAGGCTCCAATTTGACGAAATAATCACAGAATTGACATTACAAGCAAATTCTAAGCATTTCTGTGCATTTGTCTCAAAATTCGGAACTTACCACTGAATTGCTTGATGCCCTTGGGCATTTTTTTGCTCAGCCTGACAGGATACAACAAAATATGGCCAAGGGATCCAAGAGGAGTCGGTGAAAGCCTCGAATTTGGCCACATTTGGCCCAAATTTCGACGTTTTGTATGGAAATTGAGCCAAAAACGGGGTTTTGTCGCCAAATCCGGTATTTGCCAGCCTCTCTGTTGAATGTCTTTGTCATTTTCGTGCTCAGCCTGACAGGATACAACAAAATATGGCCAAGGGATCCAAGAGGAGTCGGTGAAAGCCTCGAATTTGGCCACATTTGGCCCAAATTTCGACGTTTTGTATTGAAATTGAGCCAAAAACGGGGTTTTGTCGCCAAATCCGGTACTTGCCAGCCTCTCTGTTGATTGTCTTTGTCATTTTCGTGCTCAGCCTGATAGGTTACAACAGAAAATGTCCAAAGGCTCCAAGAAATCTCGGTGAAAGGCTCCAATTTGACGAAATAATCACAGAATTGACATTACAAGCAAATTCTAAGCATTTCTGTGCATTTGTCGCAAAATTCGGTACTTACCACTGAATTGCTTGATGCCCTTGGGCATTTTTTTGCTCAGCCTGACAGGATACAACAAAATATGGCCAAGGGATCCAAGAGGAGTCGGTGAAAGCCTCGAATTTGGCCACATTTGGCCCAAATTTCGACGTTTTGTATGGAAATTGAGCCAAAAACGGGGTTTTGTCGCCAAATCCGGTACTTGCCAGCCTCTCTGTTGATTGTCTTTGTCATTTTCGTGCTCAGCCTGATAGGTTACAACAGAAAATGTCCAAAGGCTCCAAGAAATCTCGGTGAAAGGCTCCAATTTGACGAAATAATCACAGAATTGACATTACAAGCAAATTCTAAGCATTTCTGTGCATTTGTCGCAAAATTCGGTACTTACCACTGAATTGCTTGATGCCCTTGGGCATTTTTTTGCTCAGCCTGACAGGATACAACAAAATATGGCCAAGGGATCCAAGAGGAGTCGGTGAAAGCCTCGAATTTGGCCACATTTGGCCCAAATTTCGACGTTTTGTATGGAAATTGAGCCAAAAACGGGGTTTTGTCGCCAAATCCGGTACTTGCCAGCCTCTCTGTTGAATGTCTTTGTCATTTTCGTGCTCAGCCTGACAGGATACAACAAAATATGGCCAAGGGATCCAAGAGGAGTCGGTGAAAGCCTCGAATTTGGCCACATTTGGCCCAAATTTCGACGTTTTGTATTGAAATTGAGCCAAAAACGGGGTTTTGTCGCCAAATCCGGTACTTGCCAGCCTCTCTGTTGATTGTCTTTGTCATTTTCGTGCTCAGCCTGATAGGTTACAACAGAAAATGTCCAAAGGCTCCAAGAAATCTCGGTGAAAGGCTCCAATTTGACGAAATAATCACAGAATTGACATTACAAGCAAATTCTAAGCATTTCTGTGCATTTGTCGCAAAATTCGGTACTTACCACTGAATTGCTTGATGCCCTTGGGCATTTTTTTGCTCAGCCTGACAGGATACAACAAAATATGGCCAAGGGATCCAAGAGGAGTCGGTGAAAGCCTCGAATTTGGCCACATTTGGCCCAAATTTCGACGTTTTGTATGGAAATTGAGCCAAAAACGGGGTTTTGTCGCCAAATCCGGTACTTGCCAGCCTCTCTGTTGAATGTCTTTGTCATTTTCGTGCTCAGCCTGACAGGATACAACAAAATATGGCCAAGGGATCCAAGAGGAGTCGGTGAAAGCCTCGAATTTGGCCACATTTGGCCCAAATTTCGACGTTTTGTATTGAAATTGAGCCAAAAACGGGGTTTTGTCGCCAAATCCGGTACTTGCCAGCCTCTCTGTTGATTGTCTTTGTCATTTTCGTGCTCAGCCTGATAGGTTACAACAGAAAATGTCCAAAGGCTCCAAGAAATCTCGGTGAAAGGCTCCAATTTGACGAAATAATCACAGAATTGACATTACAAGCAAATTCTAAGCATTTCTGTGCATTTGTCGCAAAATTCGGTACTTACCACTGAATTGCTTGATGCCCTTGGGCATTTTTTTGCTCAGCCTGACAGGATACAACAAAATATGGCCAAGGGATCCAAGAGGAGTCGGTGAAAGCCTCGAATTTGGCCACATTTGGCCCAAATTTCGACGTTTTGTATGGAAATTGAGCCAAAAACGGGGTTTTGTCGCCAAATCCGGTACTTGCCAGCCTCTCTGTTGAATGTCTTTGTCATTTTCGTGCTCAGCCTGACAGGATACAACAAAATATGGCCAAGGGATCCAAGAGGAGTCGGTGAAAGCCTCGAATTTGGCCACATTTGGCCCAAATTTCGACGTTTTGTATTGAAATTGAGCCAAAAACGGGGTTTTGTCGCCAAATCCGGTACTTGCCAGCCTCTCTGTTGATTGTCTTTGTCATTTTCGTGCTCAGCCTGATAGGTTACAACAGAAAATGTCCAAAGGCTCCAAGAAATCTCGGTGAAAGGCTCCAATTTGACGAAATAATCACAGAATTGACATTACAAGCAAATTCTAAGCATTTCTGTGCATTTGTCGCAAAATTCGGTACTTACCACTGAATTGCTTGATGCCCTTGGGCATTTTTTTGCTCAGCCTGACAGGATACAACAAAATATGGCCAAGGGATCCAAGAGGAGTCGGTGAAAGCCTCGAATTTGGCCACATTTGGCCCAAATTTCGACGTTTTGTATGGAAATTGAGCCAAAAACGGGGTTTTGTCGCCAAATCCGGTACTTGCCAGCCTCTCTGTTGATTGTCTTTGTCATTTTCGTGCTCAGCCTGATAGGTTACAACAGAAAATGTCCAAAGGCTCCAAGAAATCTCGGTGAAAGGCTCCAATTTGACGAAATAATCACAGAATTGACATTACAAGCAAATTCTAAGCATTTCTGTGCATTTGTCGCAAAATTCGGTACTTACCACTGAATTGCTTGATGCCCTTGGGCATTTTTTTGCTCAGCCTGACAGGATACAACAAAATATGGCCAAGGGATCCAAGAGGAGTCGGTGAAAGCCTCGAATTTGGCCACATTTGGCCCAAATTTCGACGTTTTGTATGGAAATTGAGCCAAAAACGGGGTTTTGTCGCCAAATCCGGTACTTGCCAGCCTCTCTGTTGAATGTCTTTGTCATTTTCGTGCTCAGCCTGACAGGATACAACAAAATATGGCCAAGGGATCCAAGAGGAGTCGGTGAAAGCCTCGAATTTGGCCACATTTGGCCCAAATTTCGACGTTTTGTATTGAAATTGAGCCAAAAACGGGGTTTTGTCGCCAAATCCGGTACTTGCCAGCCTCTCTGTTGATTGTCTTTGTCATTTTCGTGCTCAGCCTGATAGGTTACAACAGAAAATGTCCAAAGGCTCCAAGAAATCTCGGTGAAAGGCTCCAATTTGACGAAATAATCACAGAATTGACATTACAAGCAAATTCTAAGCATTTCTGTGCATTTGTCGCAAAATTCGGTACTTACCACTGAATTGCTTGATGCCCTTGGGCATTTTTTTGCTCAGCCTGACAGGATACAACAAAATATGGCCAAGGGATCCAAGAGGAGTCGGTGAAAGCCTCGAATTTGGCCACATTTGGCCCAAATTTCGACGTTTTGTATTGAAATTGAGCCAAAAACGGGGTTTTGTCGCCAAATCCGGTACTTGCCAGCCTCTCTGTTGATTGTCTTTGTCATTTTCGTGCTCAGCCTGATAGGTTACAACAGAAAATGTCCAAAGGCTCCAAGAAATCTCGGTGAAAGGCTCCAATTTGACGAAATAATCACAGAATTGACATTACAAGCAAATTCTAAGCATTTCTGTGCATTTGTCGCAAAATTCGGTACTTACCACTGAATTGCTTGATGCCCTTGGGCATTTTTTTGCTCAGCCTGACAGGATACAACAAAATATGGCCAAGGGATCCAAGAGGAGTCGGTGAAAGCCTCGAATTTGGCCACATTTGGCCCAAATTTCGACGTTTTGTATGGAAATTGAGCCAAAAACGGGGTTTTGTCGCCAAATCCGGTTCTTGCCAGCCTCTCTGTTGAATGTCTTTGTCATTTTCGTGCTCAGCCTGACAGGATACAACAAAATATGGCCAAGGGATCCAAGAGGAGTCGGTGAAAGCCTCGAATTTGGCCACATTTGGCCCAAATTTCGACGTTTTGTATTGAAATTGAGCCAAAAACGGGGTTTTGTCGCCAAATCCGGTACTTGCCAGCCTCTCTGTTGATTGTCTTTGTCATTTTCGTGCTCAGCCTGATAGGTTACAACAGAAAATGTCCAAAGGCTCCAAGAAATCTCGGTGAAAGGCTCCAATTTGACGAAATAATCACAGAATTGACATTACAAGCAAATTCTAAGCATTTCTGTGCATTTGTCGCAAAATTCGGTACTTACCACTGAATTGCTTGATGCCCTTGGGCATTTTTTTGCTCAGCCTGACAGGATACAACAAAATATGGCCAAGGGATCCAAGAGGAGTCGGTGAAAGCCTCGAATTTGGCCACATTTGGCCCAAATTTCGACGTTTTGTATGGAAATTGAGCCAAAAACGGGGTTTTGTCGCCAAATCCGGTACTTGCCAGCCTCTCTGTTGAATGTCTTTGTCATTTTCGTGCTCAGCCTGACAGGACACAACAAAATATGGCCAAGGGATCCAAGAGGAGTCGGTGAAAGCCTCGAATTTGGCCACATTTGGCCCAAATTTCGACGTTTTGTATTGAAATTGAGCCAAAAACGGGGTTTTGTCGCCTAATCCGGTACTTGCCAGCCTCTCTGTTGATTGTCTTTGTCATTTTCGTGCTCAGCCTGATAGGTTACAACAGAAAATGTCCAAAGGCTCCAAGAAATCTCGGTGAAAGGCTCCAATTTGACGAAATAATCACAGAATTGACATTACAAGCAAATTCTAAGCATTTCTGTGCATTTGTCGCAAAATTCGGTACTTACCACTGAATTGCTTGATGCCCTTGGGCATTTTTTTGCTCAGCCTGACAGGATACAACAAAATATGGCCAAGGGATCCAAGAGGAGTCGGTGAAAGCCTCGAATTTGGCCACATTTGGCCCAAATTTCGACGTTTTGTATGGAAATTGAGCCAAAAACGGGGTTTTGTCGCCAAATCCGGTACTTGCCAGCCTCTCTGTTGAATGTCTTTGTCATTTTCGTGCTCAGCCTGACAGGATACAACAAAATATGGCCAAGGGATCCAAGAGGAGTCGGTGAAAGCCTCGAATTTGGCCACATTTGGCCCAAATTTCGACGTTTTGTATTGAAATTGAGCCAAAAACGGGGTTTTGTCGCCAAATCCGGTACTTGCCAGCCTCTCTGTTGATTGTCTTTGTCATTTTCGTGCTCAGCCTGATAGGTTACAACAGAAAATGTCCAAAGGCTCCAAGAAATCTCGGTGAAAGGCTCCAATTTGACGAAATAATCACAGAATTGACATTACAAGCAAATTCTAAGCATTTCTGTGCATTTGTCGCAAAATTCGGTACTTACCACTGAATTGCTTGATGCCCTTGGGCATTTTTTTGCTCAGCCTGACAGGATACAACAAAATATGGCCAAGGGATCCAAGAGGAGTCGGTGAAAGCCTCGAATTTGGCCACATTTGGCCCAAATTTCGACGTTTTGTATGGAAATTGAGCCAAAAACGGGGTTTTGTCGCCAAATCCGGTACTTGCCAGCCTCTCTGTTGAATGTCTTTGTCATTTTCGTGCTCAGCCTGACAGGATACAACAAAATATGGCCAAGGGATCCAAGAGGAGTCGGTGAAAGCCTCGAATTTGGCCACATTTGGCCCAAATTTCGACGTTTTGTATTGAAATTGAGCCAAAAACGGGGTTTTGTCGCCAAATCCGGTACTTGCCAGCCTCTCTGTTGATTGTCTTTGTCATTTTCGTGCTCAGCCTGATAGGTTACAACAGAAAATGTCCAAAGGCTCCAAGAAATCTCGGTGAAAGGCTCCAATTTGACGAAATAATCACAGAATTGACATTACAAGCAAATTCTAAGCATTTCTGTGCATTTGTCGCAAAATTCGGTACTTACCACTGAATTGCTTGATGCCCTTGGGCATTTTTTTGCTCAGCCTGACAGGATACAACAAAATATGGCCAAGGGATCCAAGAGGAGTCGGTGAAAGCCTCGAATTTGGCCACATTTGGCCCAAATTTCGACGTTTTGTATGGAAATTGAGCCAAAAACGGGGTTTTGTCGCCAAATCCGGTATTTGCCAGCCTCTCTGTTGAATGTCTTTGTCATTTTCGTGCTCAGCCTGACAGGATACAACAAAATATGGCCAAGGGATCCAAGAGGAGTTGGTGAAAGCCTCGAATTTGGCCACATTTGGCCCAAATTTCGACGTTTTGTATGGAAATTGAGCCAAAAACGGGGTTTTGTCGCCAAATCCGGTACTTGCCAGCCTCTCTGTTGATTGTCTTTGTCATTTTCGTGCTCAGCCTGATAGGTTACAACAGAAAATGTCCAAAGGCTCCAAGAAATCTCGGTGAAAGGCTCCAATTTGACGAAATAATCACAGAATTGACATTACAAGCAAATTCTAAGCATTTCTGTGCATTTGTCGCAAAATTCGGTACTTACCACTGAATTGCTTGATGCCCTTGGGCATTTTTTTGCTCAGCCTGACAGGATACAACAAAATATGGCCAAGGGATCCAAGAGGAGTCGGTGAAAGCCTCGAATTTGGCCACATTTGGCCCAAATTTCGACGTTTTGTATGGAAATTGAGCCAAAAACGGGGTTTTGTCGCCAAATCCGGTACTTGCCAGCCTCTCTGTTGAATGTCTTTGTCATTTTCGTGCTCAGCCTGACAGGATACAACAAAATATGGCCAAGGGATCCAAGAGGAGTCGGTGAAAGCCTCGAATTTGGCCACATTTGGCCCAAATTTCGACGTTTTGTATTGAAATTGAGCCAAAAACGGGGTTTTGTCGCCAAATCCGGTACTTGCCAGCCTCTCTGTTGATTGTCTTTGTCATTTTCGTGCTCAGCCTGATAGGTTACAACAGAAAATGTCCAAAGGCTCCAAGAAATCTCGGTGAAAGGCTCCAATTTGACGAAATAATCACAGAATTGACATTACAAGCAAATTCTAAGCATTTCTGTGCATTTGTCGCAAAATTCGGTACTTACCACTGAATTGCTTGATGCCCTTGGGCATTTTTTTGCTCAGCCTGACAGGATACAACAAAATATGGCCAAGGGATCCAAGAGGAGTCGGTGAAAGCCTCGAATTTGGCCACATTTGGCCCAAATTTCGACGTTTTGTATGGAAATTGAGCCAAAAACGGGGTTTTGTCGCCAAATCCGGTACTTGCCAGCCTCTCTGTTGAATGTCTTTGTCATTTTCGTGCTCAGCCTGACAGGATACAACAAAATATGGCCAAGGGATCCAAGAGGAGTCGGTGAAAGCCTCGAATTTGGCCACATTTGGCCCAAATTTCGACGTTTTGTATTGAAATTGAGCCAAAAACGGGGTTTTGTCGCCAAATCCGGTACTTGCCAGCCTCTCTGTTGATTGTCTTTGTCATTTTCGTGCTCAGCCTGATAGGTTACAACAGAAAATGTCCAAAGGCTCCAAGAAATCTCGGTGAAAGGCTCCAATTTGACGAAATAATCACAGAATTGACATTACAAGCAAATTCTAAGCATTTCTGTGCATTTGTCGCAAAATTCGGTACTTACCACTGAATTGCTTGATGCCCTTGGGCATTTTTTTGCTCAGCCTGACAGGATACAACAAAATATGGCCAAGGGATCCAAGAGGAGTCGGTGAAAGCCTCGAATTTGGCCACATTTGGCCCAAATTTCGACGTTTTGTATGGAAATTGAGCCAAAAACGGGGTTTTGTCGCCAAATCCGGTACTTGCCAGCCTCTCTGTTGAATGTCTTTGTCATTTTCGTGCTCAGCCTGACAGGATACAACAAAATATGGCCAAGGGATCCAAGAGGAGTCGGTGAAAGCCTCGAATTTGGCCACATTTGGCCCAAATTTCGACGTTTTGTATTGAAATTGAGCCAAAAACGGGGTTTTGTCGCCAAATCCGGTACTTGCCAGCCTCTCTGTTGATTGTCTTTGTCATTTTCGTGCTCAGCCTGATAGGTTACAACAGAAAATGTCCAAAGGCTCCAAGAAATCTCGGTGAAAGGCTCCAATTTGACGAAATAATCACAGAATTGACATTACAAGCAAATTCTAAGCATTTCTGTGCATTTGTCGCAAAATTCGGTACTTACCACTGAATTGCTTGATGCCCTTGGGCATTTTTTTGCTCAGCCTGACAGGATACAACAAAATATGGCCAAGGGATCCAAGAGGAGTCGGTGAAAGCCTCGAATTTGGCCACATTTGGCCCAAATTTCGACGTTTTGTATGGAAATTGAGCCAAAAACGGGGTTTTGTCGCCAAATCCGGTATTTGCCAGCCTCTCTGTTGAATGTCTTTGTCATTTTCGTGCTCAGCCTGACAGGATACAACAAAATATGGCCAAGGGATCCAAGAGGAGTCGGTGAAAGCCTCGAATTTGGCCACATTTGGCCCAAATTTCGACGTTTTGTATGGAAATTGAGCCAAAAACGGGGTTTTGTCGCCAAATCCGGTACTTGCCAGCCTCTCTGTTGATTGTCTTTGTCATTTTCGTGCTCAGCCTGATAGGTTACAACAGAAAATGTCCAAAGGCTCCAAGAAATCTCGGTGAAAGGCTCCAATTTGACGAAATAATCACAGAATTGACATTACAAGCAAATTCTAAGCATTTCTGTGCATTTGTCGCAAAATTCGGTACTTACCACTGAATTGCTTGATGCCCTTGGGCATTTTTTTGCTCAGCCTGACAGGATACAACAAAATATGGCCAAGGGATCCAAGAGGAGTCGGTGAAAGCCTCGAATTTGGCCACATTTGGCCCAAATTTCGACGTTTTGTATGGAAATTGAGCCAAAAACGGGGTTTTGTCGCCAAATCCGGTACTTGCCAGCCTCTCTGTTGAATGTCTTTGTCATTTTCGTGCTCAGCCTGACAGGATACAACAAAATATGGCCAAGGGATCCAAGAGGAGTCGGTGAAAGCCTCGAATTTGGCCACATTTGGCCCAAATTTCGACGTTTTGTATTGAAATTGAGCCAAAAACGGGGTTTTGTCGCCAAATCCGGTACTTGCCAGCCTCTCTGTTGATTGTCTTTGTCATTTTCGTGCTCAGCCTGATAGGTTACAACAGAAAATGTCCAAAGGCTCCAAGAAATCTCGGTGAAAGGCTCCAATTTGACGAAATAATCACAGAATTGACATTACAAGCAAATTCTAAGCATTTCTGTGCATTTGTCGCAAAATTCGGTACTTACCACTGAATTGCTTGATGCCCTTGGGCATTTTTTTGCTCAGCCTGACAGGATACAACAAAATATGGCCAAGGGATCCAAGAGGAGTCGGTGAAAGCCTCGAATTTGGCCACATTTGGCCCAAATTTCGACGTTTTGTATGGAAATTGAGCCAAAAACGGGGTTTTGTCGCCAAATCCGGTACTTGCCAGCCTCTCTGTTGATTGTCTTTGTCATTTTCGTGCTCAGCTTGATAGGTTACAACAGAAAATGTCCAAAGGCTCCAAGAAATCTCGGTGAAAGGCTCCAATTTGACGAAATAATCACAGAATTGACATTACAAGCAAATTCTAAGCATTTCTGTGCATTTGTCGCAAAATTCGGTACTTACCACTGAATTGCTTGATGCCCTTGGGCATTTTTTTGCTCAGCCTGACAGGATACAACAAAATATGGCCAAGGGATCCAAGAGGAGTCGGTGAAAGCCTCGAATTTGGCCACATTTGGCCCAAATTTCGACGTTTTGTATGGAAATTGAGCCAAAAACGGGGTTTTGTCGCCAAATCCGGTACTTGCCAGCCTCTCTGTTGAATGTCTTTGTCATTTTCGTGCTCAGCCTGACAGGATACAACAAAATATGGCCAAGGGATCCAAGAGGAGTCGGTGAAAGCCTCGAATTTGGCCACATTTGGCCCAAATTTCGACGTTTTGTATTGAAATTGAGCCAAAAACGGGGTTTTGTCGCCAAATCCGGTACTTGCCAGCCTCTCTGTTGATTGTCTTTGTCATTTTCGTGCTCAGCCTGATAGGTTACAACAGAAAATGTCCAAAGGCTCCAAGAAATCTCGGTGAAAGGCTCCAATTTGACGAAATAATCACAGAATTGACATTACAAGCAAATTCTAAGCATTTCTGTGCATTTGTCTCAAAATTCGGTACTTACCACTGAATTGCTTGATGCCCTTGGGCATTTTTTTGCTCAGCCTGACAGGATACAACAAAATATGGCCAAGGGATCCAAGAGGAGTCGGTGAAAGCCTCGAATTTGGCCACATTTGGCCCAAATTTCGACGTTTTGTATGGAAATTGAGCCAAAAACGGGGTTTTGTCGCCAAATCCGGTACTTGCCAGCCTCTCTGTTGAATGTCTTTGTCATTTTCGTGCTCAGCCTGACAGGATACAACAAAATATGGCCAAGGGATCCAAGAGGAGTCGGTGAAAGCCTCGAATTTGGCCACATTTGGCCCAAATTTCGACGTTTTGTATTGAAATTGAGCCAAAAACGGGGTTTTGTCGCCAAATCCGGTACTTGCCAGCCTCTCTGTTGAATGTCTTTGTCATTTTCGTGCTCAGCCTGATAGGTTACAACAGAAAATGTCCAAAGGCTCCAAGAAATCTCGGTGAAAGGCTCCAATTTGACGAAATAATCACAGAATTGACATTACAAGCAAATTCTAAGCATTTCTGTGCATTTGTCGCAAAATTCGGTACTTACCACTGAATTGCTTGATGCCCTTGGGCATTTTTTTGCTCAGCCTGACAGGATACAACAAAATATGGCCAAGGGATCCAAGAGGAGTCGGTGAAAGCCTCGAATTTGGCCACATTTGGCCCAAATTTCGACGTTTTGTATGGAAATTGAGCCAAAAACGGGGTTTTGTCGCCAAATCCGGTACTTGCCAGCCTCTCTGTTGAATGTCTTTGTCATTTTCGTGCTCAGCCTGACAGGATACAACAAAATATGGCCAAGGGATCCAAGAGGAGTCGGTGAAAGCCTCGAATTTGGCCACATTTGGCCCAAATTTCGACGTTTTGTATTGAAATTGAGCCAAAAACGGGGTTTTGTCGCCAAATCCGGTACTTGCCAGCCTCTCTGTTGAATGTCTTTGTCATTTTCGTGCTCAGCCTGATAGGTTACAACAGAAAATGTCCAAAGGCTCCAAGAAATCTCGGTGAAAGGCTCCAATTTGACGAAATAATCACAGAATTGACATTACAAGCAAATTCTAAGCATTTCTGTGCATTTGTCGCAAAATTCGGTACTTACCACTGAATTGCTTGATGCCCTTGGGCATTTTTTTGCTCAGCCTGACAGGATACAACAAAATATGGCCAAGGGATCCAAGAGGAGTCGGTGAAAGCCTCGAATTTGGCCACATTTGGCCCAAATTTCGACGTTTTGTATGGAAATTGAGCCAAAAACGGGGTTTTGTCGCCAAATCCGGTACTTGCCAGCCTCTCTGTTGATTGTCTTTGTCATTTTCGTGCTCAGCCTGATAGGTTACAACAGAAAATGTCCAAAGGCTCCAAGAAATCTCGGTGAAAGGCTCCAATTTGACGAAATAATCACAGAATTGACATTACAAGCAAATTCTAAGCATTTCTGTGCATTTGTCGCAAAATTCGGTACTTACCACTGAATTGCTTGATGCCCTTGGGCATTTTTTTGCTCAGCCTGACAGGATACAACAAAATATGGCCAAGGGATCCAAGAGGAGTCGGTGAAAGCCTCGAATTTGGCCACATTTGGCCCAAATTTCGACGTTTTGTATGGAAATTGAGCCGAAAACGGGGTTTTGTCGCCAAATCCGGTACTTGCCAGCCTCTCTGTTGAATGTCTTTGCCATTTTCGTGCTCAGCCTGACAGGATACAACAAAATATGGCCAAGGGATCCAAGAGGAGTCGGTGAAAGCCTCGAATTTGGCCACATTTGGTCCAAATTTCGACGTTTTGTATTGAAATTGAGCCAAAAACGGGGTTTTGTCGCCAAATCCGGTACTTGCCAGCCTCTCTGTTGATTGTCTTTGTCATTTTCGTGCTCAGCCTGATAGGTTACAACAGAAAATGTCCAAAGGCTCCAAGAAATCTCGGTGAAAGGCTCCAATTTGACGAAATAATCACAGAATTGACATTACAAGCAAATTCTAAGCATTTCTGTGCATTTGTCGCAAAATTCGGTACTTACCACTGAATTGCTTGATGCCCTTGGGCATTTTTTTGCTCAGCCTGACGGGACACAACAAAATATGGCCAAGGGATCCAAGAGGAGTCGGTGAAAGCCTCGAATTTGGCCACATTTGGCCCAAATTTCGACGTTTTGTATTGAAATTGAGCCAAAAACGGGGTTTTGTCGCCTAATCCGGTACTTGCCAGCCTCTCTGTTGATTGTCTTTGTCATTTTCGTGCTCAGCCTGATAGGTTACAACAGAAAATGTCCAAAGGCTCCAAGAAATCTCGGTGAAAGGCTCCAATTTGACGAAATAATCACAGAATTGACATTACAAGCAAATTCTAAGCATTTCTGTGCATTTGTCGCAAAATTCGGTACTTACCACTGAATTGCTTGATGCCCTTGGGCATTTTTTTGCTCAGCCTGACAGGATACAACAAAATATGGCCAAGGGATCCAAGAGGAGTCGGTGAAAGCCTCGAATTTGGCCACATTTGGCCCAAATTTCGACGTTTTGTATTGAAATTGAGCCAAAAACGGGGTTTTGTCGCCAAATCCGGTACTTGCCAGCCTCTCTGTTGATTGTCTTTGTCATTTTCGTGCTCAGCCTGATAGGTTACAACAGAAAATGTCCAAAGGCTCCAAGAAATCTCGGTGAAAGGCTCCAATTTGACGAAATAATCACAGAATTGACATTACAAGCAAATTCTAAGCATTTCTGTGCATTTGTCGCAAAATTCGGTACTTACCACTGAATTGCTTGATGCCCTTGGGCATTTTTTTGCTCAGCCTGACAGGATACAACAAAATATGGCCAAGGGATCCAAGAGGAGTCGGTGAAAGCCTCGAATTTGGCCACATTTGGCCCAAATTTCGACGTTTTGTATGGAAATTGAGCCAAAAACGGGGTTTTGTCGCCAAATCCGGTACTTGCCAGCCTCTCTGTTGAATGTCTTTGTCATTTTCGTGCTCAGCCTGACAGGATACAACAAAATATGGCCAAGGGATCCAAGAGGAGTCGGTGAAAGCCTCGAATTTGGCCACATTTGGCCCAAATTTCGACGTTTTGTATTGAAATTGAGCCAAAAACGGGGTTTTGTCGCCTAATCCGGTACTTGCCAGCCTCTCTGTTGATTGTCTTTGTCATTTTCGTGCTCAGCCTGATAGGTTACAACAGAAAATGTCCAAAGGCTCCAAGAAATCTCGGTGAAAGGCTCCAATTTGACGAAATAATCACAGAATTGACATTACAAGCAAATTCTAAGCATTTCTGTGCATTTGTCGCAAAATTCGGTACTTACCACTGAATTGCTTGATGCCCTTGGGCATTTTTTTGCTCAGCCTGACAGGATACAACAAAATATGGCCAAGGGATCCAAGAGGAGTCGGTGAAAGCCTCGAATTTGGCCACATTTGGCCCAAATTTCGACGTTTTGTATGGAAATTGAGCCAAAAACGGGGTTTTGTCGCCAAATCCGGTACTTGCCAGCCTCTCTGTTGAATGTCTTTGTCATTTTCGTGCTCAGCCTGACAGGACACAACAAAATATGGCCAAGGGATCCAAGAGGAGTCGGTGAAAGCCTCGAATTTGGCCACATTTGGCCCAAATTTCGACGTTTTGTATTGAAATTGAGCCAAAAACGGGGTTTTGTCGCCTAATCCGGTACTTGCCAGCCTCTCTGTTGATTGTCTTTGTCATTTTCGTGCTCAGCCTGATAGGTTACAACAGAAAATGTCCAAAGGCTCCAAGAAATCTCGGTGAAAGGCTCCAATTTGACGAAATAATCACAGAATTGACATTACAAGCAAATTCTAAGCATTTCTGTGCATTTGTCGCAAAATTCGGTACTTACCACTGAATTGCTTGATGCCCTTGGGCATTTTTTTGCTCAGCCTGACAGGATACAACAAAATATGGCCAAGGGATCCAAGAGGAGTCGGTGAAAGCCTCGAATTTGGCCACATTTGGCCCAAATTTCGACGTTTTGTATGGAAATTGAGCCAAAAACGGGGTTTTGTCGCCAAATCCGGTACTTGCCAGCCTCTCTGTTGAATGTCTTTGTCATTTTCGTGCTCAGCCTGACAGGATACAACAAAATATGGCCAAGGGATCCAAGAGGAGTCGGTGAAAGCCTCGAATTTGGCCACATTTGGCCCAAATTTCGACGTTTTGTATTGAAATTGAGCCAAAAACGGGGTTTTGTCGCCAAATCCGGTACTTGCCAGCCTCTCTGTTGAATGTCTTTGTCATTTTCGTGCTCAGCCTGATAGGTTACAACAGAAAATGTCCAAAAGCTCCAAGAAATCTCGGTGAAAGGCTCCAATTTGACGAAATAATCACAGAATTGACATTACAAGCAAATTCTAAGCATTTCTGTGCATTTGTCGCAAAATTCGGTACTTACCACTGAATTGCTTGATGCCCTTGGGCATTTTTTTGCTCAGCCTGACAGGATACAACAAAATATGGCCAAGGGATCCAAGAGGAGTCGGTGAAAGCCTCGAATTTGGCCACATTTGGCCCAAATTTCGACGTTTTGTATGGAAATTGAGCCAAAAACGGGGTTTTGTCGCCAAATCCGGTACTTGCCAGCCTCTCTGTTGATTGTCTTTGTCATTTTCGTGCTCAGCCTGATAGGTTACAACAGAAAATGTCCAAAGGCTCCAAGAAATCTCGGTGAAAGGCTCCAATTTGACGAAATAATCACAGAATTGACATTACAAGCAAATTCTAAGCATTTCTGTGCATTTGTCGCAAAATTCGGTACTTACCACTGAATTGCTTGATGCCCTTGGGCATTTTTTTGCTCAGCCTGACAGGATACAACAAAATATGGCCAAGGGATCCAAGAGGAGTCGGTGAAAGCCTCGAATTTGGCCACATTTGGCCCAAATTTCGACGTTTTGTATGGAAATTGAGCCAAAAACGGGGTTTTGTCGCCAAATCCGGTACTTGCCAGCCTCTCTGTTGAATGTCTTTGTCATTTTCGTGCTCAGCCTGACAGGATACAACAAAATATGGCCAAGGGATCCAAGAGGAGTCGGTGAAAGCCTCGAATTTGGCCACATTTGGCCCAAATTTCGACGTTTTGTATTGAAATTGAGCCAAAAACGGGGTTTTGTCGCCAAATCCGGTACTTGCCAGCCTCTCTGTTGATTGTCTTTGTCATTTTCGTGCTCAGCCTGATAGGTTACAACAGAAAATGTCCAAAGGCTCCAAGAAATCTCGGTGAAAGGCTCCAATTTGACGAAATAATCACAGAATTGACATTACAAGCAAATTCTAAGCATTTCTGTGCATTTGTCGCAAAATTCGGTACTTACCACTGAATTGCTTGATGCCCTTGGGCATTTTTTTGCTCAGCCTGACAGGACACAACAAAATATGGCCAAGGGATCCAAGAGGAGTCGGTGAAAGCCTCGAATTTGGCCACATTTGGCCCAAATTTCGACGTTTTGTATTGAAATTGAGCCAAAAACGGGGTTTTGTCGCCTAATCCGGTACTTGCCAGCCTCTCTGTTGATTGTCTTTGTCATTTTCGTGCTCAGCCTGATAGGTTACAACAGAAAATGTCCAAAGGCTCCAAGAAATCTCGGTGAAAGGCTCCAATTTGACGAAATAATCACAGAATTGACATTACAAGCAAATTCTAAGCATTTCTGTGCATTTGTCGCAAAATTCGGTACTTACCACTGAATTGCTTGATGCCCTTGGGCATTTTTTTGCTCAGCCTGACAGGATACAACAAAATATGGCCAAGGGATCCAAGAGGAGTCGGTGAAAGCCTCGAATTTGGCCACATTTGGCCCAAATTTCGACGTTTTGTATGGAAATTGAGCCAAAAACGGGGTTTTGTCGCCAAATCCGGTACTTGCCAGCCTCTCTGTTGAATGTCTTTGTCATTTTCGTGCTCAGCCTGACAGGATACAACAAAATATGGCCAAGGGATCCAAGAGGAGTCGGTGAAAGCCTCGAATTTGGCCACATTTGGCCCAAATTTCGACGTTTTGTATTGAAATTGAGCCAAAAACGGGGTTTTGTCGCCTAATCCGGTACTTGCCAGCCTCTCTGTTGATTGTCTTTGTCATTTTCGTGCTCAGCCTGATAGGTTACAACAGAAAATGTCCAAAGGCTCCAAGAAATCTCGGTGAAAGGCTCCAATTTGACGAAATAATCACAGAATTGACATTACAAGCAAATTCTAAGCATTTCTGTGCATTTGTCGCAAAATTCGGTACTTACCACTGAATTGCTTGATGCCCTTGGGCATTTTTTTGCTCAGCCTGACAGGATACAACAAAATATGGCCAAGGGATCCAAGAGGAGTCGGTGAAAGCCTCGAATTTGGCCACATTTGGCCCAAATTTCGACGTTTTGTATGGAAATTGAGCCAAAAACGGGGTTTTGTCGCCAAATCCGGTACTTGCCAGCCTCTCTGTTGAATGTCTTTGTCATTTTCGTGCTCAGCCTGACAGGATACAACAAAATATGGCCAAGGGATCCAAGAGGAGTCGGTGAAAGCCTCGAATTTGGCCACATTTGGCCCAAATTTCGACGTTTTGTATTGAAATTGAGCCAAAAACGGGGTTTTGTCGCCAAATCCGGTACTTGCCAGCCTCTCTGTTGATTGTCTTTGTCATTTTCGTGCTCAGCCTGATAGGTTACAACAGAAAATGTCCAAAGGCTCCAAGAAATCTCGGTGAAAGGCTCCAATTTGACGAAATAATCACAGAATTGACATTACAAGCAAATTCTAAGCATTTCTGTGCATTTGTCGCAAAATTCGGTACTTACCACTGAATTGCTTAATGCCCTTGGGCATTTTTTTGCTCAGCCTGACAGGATACAACAAAATATGGCCAAGGGATCCAAGAGGAGTCGGTGAAAGCCTCGAATTTGGCCACATTTGGCCCAAATTTCGACGTTTTGTATGGAAATTGAGCCAAAAACGGGGTTTTGTCGCCAAATCCGGTACTTGCCAGCCTCTCTGTTGAATGTCTTTGTCATTTTCGTGCTCAGCCTGACAGGATACAACAAAATATGGCCAAGGGATCCAAGAGGAGTCGGTGAAAGCCTCGAATTTGGCCACATTTGGCCCAAATTTCGACGTTTTGTATTGAAATTGAGCCAAAAACGGGGTTTTGTCGCCAAATCCGGTACTTGCCAGCCTCTCTGTTGATTGTCTTTGTCATTTTCGTGCTCAGCCTGATAGGTTACAACAGAAAATGTCCAAAGGCTCCAAGAAATCTCGGTGAAAGGCTCCAATTTGACGAAATAATCACAGAATTGACATTACAAGCAAATTCTAAGCATTTCTGTGCATTTGTCGCAAAATTCGGTACTTACCACTGAATTGCTTGATGCCCTTGGGCATTTTTTTGCTCAGCCTGACAGGACACAACAAAATATGGCCAAGGGATCCAAGAGGAGTCGGTGAAAGCCTCGAATTTGGCCACATTTGGCCCAAATTTCGACGTTTTGTATGGAAATTGAGCCAAAAACGGGGTTTTGTCGCCAAATCCGGTACTTGCCAGCCTCTCTGTTGATTGTCTTTGTCATTTTCGTGCTCAGCCTGATAGGTTACAACAGAAAATGTCCAAAGGCTCCAAGAAATCTCGGTGAAAGGCTCCAATTTGACGAAATAATCACAGAATTGACATTACAAGCAAATTCTAAGCATTTCTGTGCATTTGTCGCAAAATTCGGTACTTACCACTGAATTGCTTGATGCCCTTGGGCATTTTTTTGCTCAGCCTGACAGGATACAACAAAATATGGCCAAGGGATCCAAGAGGAGTCGGTGAAAGCCTCGAATTTGGCCACATTTGGCCCAAATTTCGACGTTTTGTATGGAAATTGAGCCAAAAACGGGGTTTTGTCGCCAAATCCGGTACTTGCCAGCCTCTCTGTTGAATGTCTTTGTCATTTTCGTGCTCAGCCTGACAGGATACAACAAAATATGGCCAAGGGATCCAAGAGGAGTCGGTGAAAGCCTCGAATTTGGCCACATTTGGCCCAAATTTCGACGTTTTGTATTGAAATTGAGACAAAAACGGGGTTTTGTCGCCAAATCCGGTACTTGCCAGCCTCTCTGTTGATTGTCTTTGTCATTTTCGTGCTCAGCCTGATAGGTTACAACAGAAAATGTCCAAAGGCTCCAAGAAATCTCGGTGAAAGGCTCCAATTTGACGAAATAATCACAGAATTGACATTACAAGCAAATTCTAAGCATTTCTGTGCATTTGTCGCAAAATTCGGTACTTACCACTGAATTGCTTGATGCCCTTGGGCATTTTTTTGCTCAGCCTGACAGGATACAACAAAATATGGCCAAGGGATCCAAGAGGAGTCGGTGAAAGCCTCGAATTTGGCCACATTTGGCCCAAATTTCGACGTTTTGTATGGAAATTGAGCCAAAAACGGGGTTTTGTCGCCAAATCCGGTACTTGCCAGCCTCTCTGTTGAATGTCTTTGTCATTTTCGTGCTCAGCCTGACAGGATACAACAAAATATGGCCAAGGGATCCAAGAGGAGTCGGTGAAAGCCTCGAATTTGGCCACATTTGGCCCAAATTTCGACGTTTTGTATTGAAATTGAGCCAAAAACGGGGTTTTGTCGCCAAATCCGGTACTTGCCAGCCTCTCTGTTGATTGTCTTTGTCATTTTCGTGCTCAGCCTGATAGGTTACAACAGAAAATGTCCAAAGGCTCCAAGAAATCTCGGTGAAAGGCTCCAATTTGACGAAATAATCACAGAATTGACATTACAAGCAAATTCTAAGCATTTCTGTGCATTTGTCGCAAAATTCGGTACTTACCACTGAATTGCTTGATGCCCTTGGGCATTTTTTTGCTCAGCCTGACAGGATACAACAAAATATGGCCAAGGGATCCAAGAGGAGTCGGTGAAAGCCTCGAATTTGGCCACATTTGGCCCAAATTTCGACGTTTTGTATGGAAATTGAGCCAAAAACGGGGTTTTGTCGCCAAATCCGGTACTTGCCAGCCTCTCTGTTGAATGTCTTTGTCATTTTCGTGCTCAGCCTGACAGGATACAACAAAATATGGCCAAGGGATCCAAGAGGAGTCGGTGAAAGCCTCGAATTTGGCCACATTTGGCCCAAATTTCGACGTTTTGTATTGAAATTGAGCCAAAAACGGGGTTTTGTCGCCAAATCCGGTACTTGCCAGCCTCTCTGTTGATTGTCTTTGTCATTTTCGTGCTCAGCCTGATAGGTTACAACAGAAAATGTCCAAAGGCTCCAAGAAATCTCGGTGAAAGGCTCCAATTTGACGAAATAATCACAGAATTGACATTACAAGCAAATTCTAAGCATTTCTGTGCATTTGTCGCAAAATTCGGTACTTACCACTGAATTGCTTGATGCCCTTGGGCATTTTTTTGCTCAGCCTGACAGGATACAACAAAATATGGCCAAGGGATCCAAGAGGAGTCGGTGAAAGCCTCGAATTTGGCCACATTTGGCCCAAATTTCGACGTTTTGTATGGAAATTGAGCCAAAAACGGGGTTTTGTCGCCAAATCCGGTACTTGCCAGCCTCTCTGTTGATTGTCTTTGTCATTTTCGTGCTCAGCCTGATAGGTTACAACAGAAAATGTCCAAAGGCTCCAAGAAATCTCGGTGAAAGGCTCCAATTTGACGAAATAATCACAGAATTGACATTACAAGCAAATTCTAAGCATTTCTGTGCATTTGTCGCAAAATTCGGTACTTACCACTGAATTGCTTGATGCCCTTGGGCATTTTTTTGCTCAGCCTGACAGGATACAACAAAATATGGCCAAGGGATCCAAGAGGAGTCGGTGAAAGCCTCGAATTTGGCCACATTTGGCCCAAATTTCGACGTTTTGTATGGAAATTGAGCCAAAAACGGGGTTTTGTCGCCAAATCCGGTACTTGCCAGCCTCTCTGTTGAATGTCTTTGTCATTTTCGTGCTCAGCCTGACAGGATACAACAAAATATGGCCAAGGGATCCAAGAGGAGTCGGTGAAAGCCTCGAATTTGGCCACATTTGGCCCAAATTTCGACGTTTTGTATTGAAATTGAGCCAAAAACGGGGTTTTGTCGCCAAATCCGGTACTTGCCAGCCTCTCTGTTGATTGTCTTTGTCATTTTCGTGCTCAGCCTGATAGGTTACAACAGAAAATGTCCAAAGGCTCCAAGAAATCTCGGTGAAAGGCTCCAATTTGACGAAATAATCACAGAATTGACATTACAAGCAAATTCTAAGCATTTCTGTGCATTTGTCTCAAAATTCGGAACTTACCACTGAATTGCTTGATGCCCTTGGGCATTTTTTTGCTCAGCCTGACAGGATACAACAAAATATGGCCAAGGGATCCAAGAGGAGTCGGTGAAAGCCTCGAATTTGGCCACATTTGGCCCAAATTTCGACGTTTTGTATGGAAATTGAGCCAAAAACGGGGTTTTGTCGCCAAATCCGGTATTTGCCAGCCTCTCTGTTGAATGTCTTTGTCATTTTCGTGCTCAGCCTGACAGGATACAACAAAATATGGCCAAGGGATCCAAGAGGAGTCGGTGAAAGCCTCGAATTTGGCCACATTTGGCCCAAATTTCGACGTTTTGTATTGAAATTGAGCCAAAAACGGGGTTTTGTCGCCAAATCCGGTACTTGCCAGCCTCTCTGTTGATTGTCTTTGTCATTTTCGTGCTCAGCCTGATAGGTTACAACAGAAAATGTCCAAAGGCTCCAAGAAATCTCGGTGAAAGGCTCCAATTTGACGAAATAATCACAGAATTGACATTACAAGCAAATTCTAAGCATTTCTGTGCATTTGTCGCAAAATTCGGTACTTACCACTGAATTGCTTGATGCCCTTGGGCATTTTTTTGCTCAGCCTGACAGGATACAACAAAATATGGCCAAGGGATCCAAGAGGAGTCGGTGAAAGCCTCGAATTTGGCCACATTTGGCCCAAATTTCGACGTTTTGTATGGAAATTGAGCCAAAAACGGGGTTTTGTCGCCAAATCCGGTACTTGCCAGCCTCTCTGTTGAATGTCTTTGTCATTTTCGTGCTCAGCCTGACAGGATACAACAAAATATGGCCAAGGGATCCAAGAGGAGTCGGTGAAAGCCTCGAATTTGGCCACATTTGGCCCAAATTTCGACGTTTTGTATTGAAATTGAGCCAAAAACGGGGTTTTGTCGCCAAATCCGGTACTTGCCAGCCTCTCTGTTGAATGTCTTTGTCATTTTCGTGCTCAGCCTGATAGGTTACAACAGAAAATGTCCAAAGGCTCCAAGAAATCTCGGTGAAAGGCTCCAATTTGACGAAATAATCACAGAATTGACATTACAAGCAAATTCTAAGCATTTCTGTGCATTTGTCGCAAAATTCGGTACTTACCACTGAATTTCTTGATGCCCTTGGGCATTTTTTTGCTCAGCCTGACAGGATACAACAAAATATGGCCAAGGGATCCAAGAGGAGTCGGTGAAAGCCTCGAATTTGGCCACATTTGGCCCAAATTTCGACGTTTTGTATGGAAATTGAGCCAAAAACGGGGTTTTGTCGCCAAATCCGGTACTTGCCAGCCTCTCTGTTGATTGTCTTTGTCATTTTCGTGCTCAGCCTGATAGGTTACAACAGAAAATGTCCAAAGGCTCCAAGAAATCTCGGTGAAAGGCTCCAATTTGACGAAATAATCACAGAATTGACATTACAAGCAAATTCTAAGCATTTCTGTGCATTTGTCGCAAAATTCGGTACTTACCACTGAATTGCTTGATGCCCTTGGGCATTTTTTTGCTCAGCCTGACAGGATACAACAAAATATGGCCAAGGGATCCAAGAGGAGTCGGTGAAAGCCTCGAATTTGGCCACATTTGGCCCAAATTTCGACGTTTTGTATGGAAATTGAGCCAAAAACGGGGTTTTGTCGCCAAATCCGGTACTTGCCAGCCTCTCTGTTGAATGTCTTTGCCATTTTCGTGCTCAGCCTGACAGGATACAACAAAATATGGCCAAGGGATCCAAGAGGAGTCGGTGAAAGCCTCGAATTTGGCCACATTTGGTCCAAATTTCGACGTTTTGTATTGAAATTGAGCCAAAAACGGGGTTTTGTCGCCAAATCCGGTACTTGCCAGCCTCTCTGTTGATTGTCTTTGTCATTTTCGTGCTCAGCCTGATAGGTTACAACAGAAAATGTCCAAAGGCTCCAAGAAATCTCGGTGAAAGGCTCCAATTTGACGAAATAATCACAGAATTGACATTACAAGCAAATTCTAAGCATTTCTGTGCATTTGTCGCAAAATTCGGTACTTACCACTGAATTGCTTGATGCCCTTGGGCATTTTTTTGCTCAGCCTGACAGGATACAACAAAATATGGCCAAGGGATACAAGAGGAGTCGGTGAAAGCCTCGAATTTGGCCACATTTGGCCCAAATTTCGACGTTTTGTATTGAAATTGAGCCAAAAACGGGGTTTTGTCGCCAAATCCGGTACTTGCCAGCCTCTCTGTTGATTGTCTTTGTCATTTTCGTGCTCAGCCTGATAGGTTACAACAGAAAATGTCCAAAGGCTCCAAGAAATCTCGGTGAAAGGCTCCAATTTGACGAAATAATCACAGAATTGACATTACAAGCAAATTCTAAGCATTTCTGTGCATTTGTCGCAAAATTCGGTACTTACCACTGAATTGCTTGATGCCCTTGGGCATTTTTTTGCTCAGCCTGACAGGATACAACAAAATATGGCCAAGGGATCCAAGAGGAGTCGGTGAAAGCCTCGAATTTGGCCACATTTGGCCCAAATTTCGACGTTTTGTATGGAAATTGAGCCAAAAACGGGGTTTTGTCGCCAAATCCGGTACTTGCCAGCCTCTCTGTTGAATGTCTTTGTCATTTTCGTGCTCAGCCTGACAGGATACAACAAAATATGGCCAAGGGATCCAAGAGGAGTCGGTGAAAGCCTCGAATTTGGCCACATTTGGCCCAAATTTCGACGTTTTGTATTGAAATTGAGCCAAAAACGGGGTTTTGTCGCCTAATCCGGTACTTGCCAGCCTCTCTGTTGATTGTCTTTGTCATTTTCGTGCTCAGCCTGATAGGTTACAACAGAAAATGTCCAAAGGCTCCAAGAAATCTCGGTGAAAGGCTCCAATTTGACGAAATAATCACAGAATTGACATTACAAGCAAATTCTAAGCATTTCTGTGCATTTGTCGCAAAATTCGGTACTTACCACTGAATTGCTTGATGCCCTTGGGCATTTTTTTGCTCAGCCTGACAGGATACAACAAAATATGGCCAAGGGATCCAAGAGGAGTCGGTGAAAGCCTCGAATTTGGCCACATTTGGCCCAAATTTCGACGTTTTGTATGGAAATTGAGCCAAAAACGGGGTTTTGTCGCCAAATCCGGTACTTGCCAGCCTCTCTGTTGAATGTCTTTGTCATTTTCGTGCTCAGCCTGACAGGATACAACAAAATATGGCCAAGGGATCCAAGAGGAGTCGGTGAAAGCCTCGAATTTGGCCACATTTGGCCCAAATTTCGACGTTTTGTATTGAAATTGAGCCAAAAACGGGGTTTTGTCGCCAAATCCGGTACTTGCCAGCCTCTCTGTTGAATGTCTTTGTCATTTTCGTGCTCAGCCTGATAGGTTACAACAGAAAATGTCCAAAGGCTCCAAGAAATCTCGGTGAAAGGCTCCAATTTGACGAAATAATCACAGAATTGACATTACAAGCAAATTCTAAGCATTTCTGTGCATTTGTCGCAAAATTCGGTACTTACCACTGAATTGCTTGATGCCCTTGGGCATTTTTTTGCTCAGCCTGACAGGATACAACAAAATATGGCCAAGGGATCCAAGAGGAGTCGGTGAAAGCCTCGAATTTGGCCACATTTGGCCCAAATTTCGACGTTTTGTATGGAAATTGAGCCAAAAACGGGGTTTTGTCGCCAAATCCGGTACTTGCCAGCCTCTCTGTTGAATGTCTTTGTCATTTTCGTGCTCAGCCTGACAGGATACAACAAAATATGGCCAAGGGATCCAAGAGGAGTCGGTGAAAGCCTCGAATTTGGCCACATTTGGCCCAAATTTCGACGTTTTGTATTGAAATTGAGCCAAAAACGGGGTTTTGTCGCCAAATCCGGTACTTGCCAGCCTCTCTGTTGATTGTCTTTGTCATTTTCGTGCTCAGCCTGATAGGTTACAACAGAAAATGTCCAAAGGCTCCAAGAAATCTCGGTGAAAGGCTCCAATTTGACGAAATAATCACAGAATTGACATTACAAGCAAATTCTAAGCATTTCTGTGCATTTGTCGCAAAATTCGGTACTTACCACTGAATTGCTTGATGCCCTTGGGCATTTTTTTGCTCAGCCTGACAGGATACAACAAAATATGGCCAAGGGATCCAAGAGGAGTCGGTGAAAGCCTCGAATTTGGCCACATTTGGCCCAAATTTCGACGTTTTGTATGGAAATTGAGCCAAAAACGGGGTTTTGTCGCCAAATCCGGTACTTGCCAGCCTCTCTGTTGAATGTCTTTGTCATTTTCGTGCTCAGCCTGACAGGATACAACAAAATATGGCCAAGGGATCCAAGAGGAGTCGGTGAAAGCCTCGAATTTGGCCACATTTGGCCCAAATTTCGACGTTTTGTATTGAAATTGAGCCAAAAACGGGGTTTTGTCGCCAAATCCGGTACTTGCCAGCCTCTCTGTTGATTGTCTTTGTCATTTTCGTGCTCAGCCTGATAGGTTACAACAGAAAATGTCCAAAGGCTCCAAGAAATCTCGGTGAAAGGCTCCGATTTGACGAAATAATCACAGAATTGACATTACAAGCAAATTCTAAGCATTTCTGTGCATTTGTCGCAAAATTCGGTACTTACCACTGAATTGCTTGATGCCCTTGGGCATTTTTTTGCTCAGCCTGACAGGATACAACAAAATATGGCCAAGGGATCCAAGAGGAGTCGGTGAAAGCCTCGAATTTGGCCACATTTGGCCCAAATTTCGACGTTTTGTATGGAAATTGAGCCAAAAACGGGGTTTTGTCGCCAAATCCGGTACTTGCCAGCCTCTCTGTTGATTGTCTTTGTCATTTTCGTGCTCAGCCTGATAGGTTACAACAGAAAATGTCCAAAGGCTCCAAGAAATCTCGGTGAAAGGCTCCAATTTGACGAAATAATCACAGAATTGACATTACAAGCAAATTCTAAGCATTTCTGTGCATTTGTCGCAAAATTCGGTACTTACCACTGAATTGCTTGATGCCCTTGGGCATTTTTTTGCTCAGCCTGACAGGATACAACAAAATATGGCCAAGGGATCCAAGAGGAGTCGGTGAAAGCCTCGAATTTGGCCACATTTGGCCCAAATTTCGACGTTTTGTATGGAAATTGAGCCAAAAACGGGGTTTTGTCGCCAAATCCGGTACTTGCCAGCCTCTCTGTTGAATGTCTTTGTCATTTTCGTGCTCAGCCTGACAGGATACAACAAAATATGGCCAAGGGATCCAAGAGGAGTCGGTGAAAGCCTCGAATTTGGCCACATTTGGCCCAAATTTCGACGTTTTGTATTGAAATTGAGCCAAAAACGGGGTTTTGTCGCCAAATCCGGTACTTGCCAGCCTCTCTGTTGATTGTCTTTGTCATTTTCGTGCTCAGCCTGATAGGTTACAACAGAAAATGTCCAAAGGCTCCAAGAAATCTCGGTGAAAGGCTCCAATTTGACGAAATAATCACAGAATTGACATTACAAGCAAATTCTAAGCATTTCTGTGCATTTGTCGCAAAATTCGGTACTTACCACTGAATTGCTTGATGCCCTTGGGCATTTTTTTGCTCAGCCTGACAGGACACAACAAAATATGGCCAAGGGATCCAAGAGGAGTCGGTGAAAGCCTCGAATTTGGCCACATTTGGCCCAAATTTCGACGTTTTGTATGGAAATTGAGCCAAAAACGGGGTTTTGTCGCCAAATCCGGTACTTGCCAGCCTCTCTGTTGAATGTCTTTGTCATTTTCGTGCTCAGCCTGATAGGTTACAACAGAAAATGTCCAAAGGCTCCAAGAAATCTCGGTGAAAGGCTCCAATTTGACGAAATAATCACAGAATTGACATTACAAGCAAATTCTAAGCATTTCTGTGCATTTGTCGCAAAATTCGGTACTTACCACTGAATTGCTTGATGCCCTTGGGCATTTTTTTGCTCAGCCTGACAGGATACAACAAAATATGGCCAAGGGATCCAAGAGGAGTCGGTGAAAGCCTCGAATTTGGCCACATTTGGCCCAAATTTCGACGTTTTGTATGGAAATTGAGCCAAAAACGGGGTTTTGTCGCCAAATCCGGTACTTGCCAGCCTCTCTGTTGATTGTCTTTGTCATTTTCGTGCTCAGCCTGATAGGTTACAACAGAAAATGTCCAAAGGCTCCAAGAAATCTCGGTGAAAGGCTCCAATTTGACGAAATAATCACAGAATTGACATTACAAGCAAATTCTAAGCATTTCTGTGCATTTGTCGCAAAATTCGGTACTTACCACTGAATTGCTTGATGCCCTTGGGCATTTTTTTGCTCAGCCTGACAGGATACAACAAAATATGGCCAAGGGATCCAAGAGGAGTCGGTGAAAGCCTCGAATTTGGCCACATTTGGCCCAAATTTCGACGTTTTGTATGGAAATTGAGCCAAAAACGGGGTTTTGTCGCCAAATCCGGTACTTGCCAGCCTCTCTGTTGAATGTCTTTGTCATTTTCGTGCTCAGCCTGACAGGATACAACAAAATATGGCCAAGGGATCCAAGAGGAGTCGGTGAAAGCCTCGAATTTGGCCACATTTGGCCCAAATTTCGACGTTTTGTATTGAAATTGAGCCAAAAACGGGGTTTTGTCGCCAAATCCGGTACTTGCCAGCCTCTCTGTTGATTGTCTTTGTCATTTTCGTGCTCAGCCTGATAGGTTACAACAGAAAATGTCCAAAGGCTCCAAGAAATCTCGGTGAAAGGCTCCAATTTGACGAAATAATCACAGAATTGACATTACAAGCAAATTCTAAGCATTTCTGTGCATTTGTCGCAAAATTCGGTACTTACCACTGAATTGCTTGATGCCCTTGGGCATTTTTTTGCTCAGCCTGACAGGATACAACAAAATATGGCCAAGGGATCCAAGAGGAGTCGGTGAAAGCCTCGAATTTGGCCACATTTGGCCCAAATTTCGACGTTTTGTATGGAAATTGAGCCAAAAACGGGGTTTTGTCGCCAAATCCGGTACTTGCCAGCCTCTCTGTTGAATGTCTTTGTCATTTTCGTGCTCAGCCTGACAGGATACAACAAAATATGGCCAAGGGATCCAAGAGGAGTCGGTGAAAGCCTCGAATTTGGCCACATTTGGCCCAAATTTCGACGTTTTGTATTGAAATTGAGCCAAAAACGGGGTTTTGTCGCCAAATCCGGTACTTGCCAGCCTCTCTGTTGATTGTCTTTGTCATTTTCGTGCTCAGCCTGATAGGTTACAACAGAAAATGTCCAAAGGCTCCAAGAAATCTCGGTGAAAGGCTCCAATTTGACGAAATAATCACAGAATTGACATTACAAGCAAATTCTAAGCATTTCTGTGCATTTGTCGCAAAATTCGGTACTTACCACTGAATTGCTTGATGCCCTTGGGCATTTTTTTGCTCAGCCTGACAGGATACAACAAAATATGGCCAAGGGATCCAAGAGGAGTCGGTGAAAGCCTCGAATTTGGCCACATTTGGCCCAAATTTCGACGTTTTGTATGGAAATTGAGCCAAAAACGGGGTTTTGTCGCCAAATCCGGTACTTGCCAGCCTCTCTGTTGAATGTCTTTGTCATTTTCGTGCTCAGCCTGACAGGATACAACAAAATATGGCCAAGGGATCCAAGAGGAGTCGGTGAAAGCCTCGAATTTGGCCACATTTGGCCCAAATTTCGACGTTTTGTATTGAAATTGAGCCAAAAACGGGGTTTTGTCGCCAAATCCGGTACTTGCCAGCCTCTCTGTTGATTGTCTTTGTCATTTTCGTGCTCAGCCTGATAGGTTACAACAGAAAATGTCCAAAGGCTCCAAGAAATCTCGGTGAAAGGCTCCAATTTGACGAAATAATCACAGAATTGACATTACAAGCAAATTCTAAGCATTTCTGTGCATTTGTCGCAAAATTCGGTACTTACCACTGAATTGCTTGATGCCCTTGGGCATTTTTTTGCTCAGCCTGACAGGATACAACAAAATATGGCCAAGGGATCCAAGAGGAGTCGGTGAAAGCCTCGAATTTGGCCACATTTGGCCCAAATTTCGACGTTTTGTATGGAAATTGAGCCAAAAACGGGGTTTTGTCGCCAAATCCGGTACTTGCCAGCCTCTCTGTTGAATGTCTTTGTCATTTTCGTGCTCAGCCTGACAGGATACAACAAAATATGGCCAAGGGATCCAAGAGGAGTCGGTGAAAGCCTCGAATTTGGCCACATTTGGCCCAAATTTCGACGTTTTGTATTGAAATTGAGCCAAAAACGGGGTTTTGTCGCCAAATCCGGTACTTGCCAGCCTCTCTGTTGATTGTCTTTGTCATTTTCGTGCTCAGCCTGATAGGTTACAACAGAAAATGTCCAAAGGCTCCAAGAAATCTCGGTGAAAGGCTCCAATTTGACGAAATAATCACAGAATTGACATTACAAGCAAATTCTAAGCATTTCTGTGCATTTGTCGCAAAATTCGGTACTTACCACTGAATTGCTTGATGCCCTTGGGCATTTTTTTGCTCAGCCTGACAGGATACAACAAAATATGGCCAAGGGATCCAAGAGGAGTCGGTGAAAGCCTCGAATTTGGCCACATTTGGCCCAAATTTCGACGTTTTGTATGGAAATTGAGCCAAAAACGGGGTTTTGTCGCCAAATCCGGTACTTGCCAGCCTCTCTGTTGAATGTCTTTGTCATTTTCGTGCTCAGCCTGACAGGATACAACAAAATATGGCCAAGGGATCCAAGAGGAGTCGGTGAAAGCCTCGAATTTGGCCACATTTGGCCCAAATTTCGACGTTTTGTATTGAAATTGAGCCAAAAACGGGGTTTTGTCGCCAAATCCGGTACTTGCCAGCCTCTCTGTTGATTGTCTTTGTCATTTTCGTGCTCAGCCTGATAGGTTACAACAGAAAATGTCCAAAGGCTCCAAGAAATCTCGGTGAAAGGCTCCAATTTGACGAAATAATCACAGAATTGACATTACAAGCAAATTCTAAGCATTTCTGTGCATTTGTCGCAAAATTCGGTACTTACCACTGAATTGCTTGATGCCCTTGGGCATTTTTTTGCTCAGCCTGACAGGATACAACAAAATATGGCCAAGGGATCCAAGAGGAGTCGGTGAAAGCCTCGAATTTGGCCACATTTGGCCCAAATTTCGACGTTTTGTATGGAAATTGAGCCAAAAACGGGGTTTTGTCGCCAAATCCGGTACTTGCCAGCCTCTCTGTTGATTGTCTTTGTCATTTTCGTGCTCAGCCTGATAGGTTACAACAGAAAATGTCCAAAGGCTCCAAGAAATCTCGGTGAAAGGCTCCAATTTGACGAAATAATCACAGAATTGACATTACAAGCAAATTCTAAGCATTTCTGTGCATTTGTCGCAAAATTCGGTACTTACCACTGAATTGCTTGATGCCCTTGGGCATTTTTTTGCTCAGCCTGACAGGATACAACAAAATATGGCCAAGGGATCCAAGAGGAGTCGGTGAAAGCCTCGAATTTGGCCACATTTGGCCCAAATTTCGACGTTTTGTATGGAAATTGAGCCAAAAACGGGGTTTTGTCGCCAAATCCGGTACTTGCCAGCCTCTCTGTTGAATGTCTTTGTCATTTTCGTGCTCAGCCTGACAGGATACAACAAAATATGGCCAAGGGATCCAAGAGGAGTCGGTGAAAGCCTCGAATTTGGCCACATTTGGCCCAAATTTCGACGTTTTGTATTGAAATTGAGCCAAAAACGGGGTTTTGTCGCCAAATCCGGTACTTGCCAGCCTCTCTGTTGATTGTCTTTGTCATTTTCGTGCTCAGCCTGATAGGTTACAACAGAAAATGTCCAAAGGCTCCAAGAAATCTCGGTGAAAGGCTCCAATTTGACGAAATAATCACAGAATTGACATTACAAGCAAATTCTAAGCATTTCTGTGCATTTGTCGCAAAATTCGGTACTTACCACTGAATTGCTTGATGCCCTTGGGCATTTTTTTGCTCAGCCTGACAGGATACAACAAAATATGGCCAAGGGATCCAAGAGGAGTCGGTGAAAGCCTCGAATTTGGCCACATTTGGCCCAAATTTCGACGTTTTGTATGGAAATTGAGCCAAAAACGGGGTTTTGTCGCCAAATCCGGTACTTGCCAGCCTCTCTGTTGAATGTCTTTGTCATTTTCGTGCTCAGCCTGACAGGATACAACAAAATATGGCCAAGGGATCCAAGAGGAGTCGGTGAAAGCCTCGAATTTGGCCACATTTGGCCCAAATTTCGACGTTTTGTATTGAAATTGAGCCAAAAACGGGGTTTTGTCGCCAAATCCGGTACTTGCCAGCCTCTCTGTTGATTGTCTTTGTCATTTTCGTGCTCAGCCTGATAGGTTACAACAGAAAATGTCCAAAGGCTCCAAGAAATCTCGGTGAAAGGCTCCAATTTGACGAAATAATCACAGAATTGACATTACAAGCAAATTCTAAGCATTTCTGTGCATTTGTCGCAAAATTCGGTACTTACCACTGAATTGCTTGATGCCCTTGGGCATTTTTTTGCTCAGCCTGACAGGATACAACAAAATATGGCCAAGGGATCCAAGAGGAGTCGGTGAAAGCCTCGAATTTGGCCACATTTGGCCCAAATTTCGACGTTTTGTATGGAAATTGAGCCAAAAACGGGGTTTTGTCGCCAAATCCGGTACTTGCCAGCCTCTCTGTTGATTGTCTTTGTCATTTTCGTGCTCAGCCTGATAGGTTACAACAGAAAATGTCCAAAGGCTCCAAGAAATCTCGGTGAAAGGCTCCAATTTGACGAAATAATCACAGAATTGACATTACAAGCAAATTCTAAGCATTTCTGTGCATTTGTCGCAAAATTCGGTACTTACCACTGAATTGCTTGATGCCCTTGGGCATTTTTTTGCTCAGCCTGACAGGATACAACAAAATATGGCCAAGGGATCCAAGAGGAGTCGGTGAAAGCCTCGAATTTGGCCACATTTGGCCCAAATTTCGACGTTTTGTATGGAAATTGAGCCAAAAACGGGGTTTTGTCGCCAAATCCGGTACTTGCCAGCCTCTCTGTTGAATGTCTTTGTCATTTTCGTGCTCAGCCTGACAGGATACAACAAAATATGGCCAAGGGATCCAAGAGGAGTCGGTGAAAGCCTCGAATTTGGCCACATTTGGCCCAAATTTCGACGTTTTGTATTGAAATTGAGCCAAAAACGGGGTTTTGTCGCCAAATCCGGTACTTGCCAGCCTCTCTGTTGATTGTCTTTGTCATTTTCGTGCTCAGCCTGATAGGTTACAACAGAAAATGTCCAAAGGCTCCAAGAAATCTCGGTGAAAGGCTCCAATTTGACGAAATAATCACAGAATTGACATTACAAGCAAATTCTAAGCATTTCTGTGCATTTGTCGCAAAATTCGGTACTTACCACTGAATTGCTTGATGCCCTTGGGCATTTTTTTGCTCAGCCTGACAGGATACAACAAAATATGGCCAAGGGATCCAAGAGGAGTCGGTGAAAGCCTCGAATTTGGCCACATTTGGCCCAAATTTCGACGTTTTGTATGGAAATTGAGCCAAAAACGGGGTTTTGTCGCCAAATCCGGTACTTGCCAGCCTCTCTGTTGAATGTCTTTGTCATTTTCGTGCTCAGCCTGACAGGATACAACAAAATATGGCCAAGGGATCCAAGAGGAGTCGGTGAAAGCCTCGAATTTGGCCACATTTGGCCCAAATTTCGACGTTTTGTATTGAAATTGAGCCAAAAACGGGGTTTTGTCGCCAAATCCGGTACTTGCCAGCCTCTCTGTTGATTGTCTTTGTCATTTTCGTGCTCAGCCTGATAGGTTACAACAGAAAATGTCCAAAGGCTCCAAGAAATCTCGGTGAAAGGCTCCAATTTGACGAAATAATCACAGAATTGACATTACAAGCAAATTCTAAGCATTTCTGTGCATTTGTCGCAAAATTCGGTACTTACCACTGAATTGCTTGATGCCCTTGGGCATTTTTTTGCTCAGCCTGACAGGATACAACAAAATATGGCCAAGGGATCCAAGAGGAGTCGGTGAAAGCCTCGAATTTGGCCACATTTGGCCCAAATTTCGACGTTTTGTATGGAAATTGAGCCAAAAACGGGGTTTTGTCGCCAAATCCGGTACTTGCCAGCCTCTCTGTTGAATGTCTTTGTCATTTTCGTGCTCAGCCTGACAGGATACAACAAAATATGGCCAAGGGATCCAAGAGGAGTCGGTGAAAGCCTCGAATTTGGCCACATTTGGCCCAAATTTCGACGTTTTGTATTGAAATTGAGCCAAAAACGGGGTTTTGTCGCCAAATCCGGTACTTGCCAGCCTCTCTGTTGATTGTCTTTGTCATTTTCGTGCTCAGCCTGATAGGTTACAACAGAAAATGTCCAAAGGCTCCAAGAAATCTCGGTGAAAGGCTCCAATTTGACGAAATAATCACAGAATTGACATTACAAGCAAATTCTAAGCATTTCTGTGCATTTGTCGCAAAATTCGGTACTTACCACTGAATTGCTTGATGCCCTTGGGCATTTTTTTGCTCAGCCTGACAGGATACAACAAAATATGGCCAAGGGATCCAAGAGGAGTCGGTGAAAGCCTCGAATTTGGCCACATTTGGCCCAAATTTCGACGTTTTGTATGGAAATTGAGCCAAAAACGGGGTTTTGTCGCCAAATCCGGTACTTGCCAGCCTCTCTGTTGATTGTCTTTGTCATTTTCGTGCTCAGCCTGATAGGTTACAACAGAAAATGTCCAAAGGCTCCAAGAAATCTCGGTGAAAGGCTCCAATTTGACGAAATAATCACAGAATTGACATTACAAGCAAATTCTAAGCATTTCTGTGCATTTGTCGCAAAATTCGGTACTTACCACTGAATTGCTTGATGCCCTTGGGCATTTTTTTGCTCAGCCTGACAGGATACAACAAAATATGGCCAAGGGATCCAAGAGGAGTCGGTGAAAGCCTCGAATTTGGCCACATTTGGCCCAAATTTCGACGTTTTGTATGGAAATTGAGCCAAAAACGGGGTTTTGTCGCCAAATCCGGTACTTGCCAGCCTCTCTGTTGAATGTCTTTGTCATTTTCGTGCTCAGCCTGACAGGATACAACAAAATATGGCCAAGGGATCCAAGAGGAGTCGGTGAAAGCCTCGAATTTGGCCACATTTGGCCCAAATTTCGACGTTTTGTATTGAAATTGAGCCAAAAACGGGGTTTTGTCGCCAAATCCGGTACTTGCCAGCCTCTCTGTTGATTGTCTTTGTCATTTTCGTGCTCAGCCTGATAGGTTACAACAGAAAATGTCCAAAGGCTCCAAGAAATATCGGTGAAAGGCTCCAATTTGACGAAATAATCACAGAATTGACATTACAAGCAAATTCTAAGCATTTCTGTGCATTTGTCGCAAAATTCGGTACTTACCACTGAATTGCTTGATGCCCTTGGGCATTTTTTTGCTCAGCCTGACAGGATACAACAAAATATGGCCAAGGGATCCAAGAGGAGTCGGTGAAAGCCTCGAATTTGGCCACATTTGGCCCAAATTTCGACGTTTTGTATTGAAATTGAGCCAAAAACGGGGTTTTGTCGCCAAATCCGGTACTTGCCAGCCTCTCTGTTGATTGTCTTTGTCATTTTCGTGCTCAGCCTGATAGGTTACAACAGAAAATGTCCAAAGGCTCCAAGAAATCTCGGTGAAAGGCTCCAATTTGACGAAATAATCACAGAATTGACATTACAAGCAAATTCTAAGCATTTCTGTGCATTTGTCGCAAAATTCGGTACTTACCACTGAATTGCTTGATGCCCTTGGGCATTTTTTTGCTCAGCCTGACAGGATACAACAAAATATGGCCAAGGGATCCAAGAGGAGTCGGTGAAAGCCTCGAATTTGGCCACATTTGGCCCAAATTTCGACGTTTTGTATGGAAATTGAGCCAAAAACGGGGTTTTGTCGCCAAATCCGGTACTTGCCAGCCTCTCTGTTGAATGTCTTTGTCATTTTCGTGCTCAGCCTGACAGGATACAACAAAATATGGCCAAGGGATCCAAGAGGAGTCGGTGAAAGCCTCGAATTTGGCCACATTTGGCCCAAATTTCGACGTTTTGTATTGAAATTGAGCCAAAAACGGGGTTTTGTCGCCAAATCCGGTACTTGCCAGCCTCTCTGTTGATTGTCTTTGTCATTTTCGTGCTCAGCCTGATAGGTTACAACAGAAAATGTCCAAAGGCTCCAAGAAATCTCGGTGAAAGGCTCCAATTTGACGAAATAATCACAGAATTGACATTACAAGCAAATTCTAAGCATTTCTGTGCATTTGTCGCAAAATTCGGTACTTACCACTGAATTGCTTGATGCCCTTGGGCATTTTTTTGCTCAGCCTGACAGGATACAACAAAATATGGCCAAGGGATCCAAGAGGAGTCGGTGAAAGCCTCGAATTTGGCCACATTTGGCCCAAATTTCGACGTTTTGTATGGAAATTGAGCCAAAAACGGGGTTTTGTCGCCAAATCCGGTACTTGCCAGCCTCTCTGTTGAATGTCTTTGTCATTTTCGTGCTCAGCCTGACAGGACACAACAAAATATGGCCAAGGGATCCAAGAGGAGTCGGTGAAAGCCTCGAATTTGGCCACATTTGGCCCAAATTTCGACGTTTTGTATTGAAATTGAGCCAAAAACGGGGTTTTGTCGCCTAATCCGGTACTTGCCAGCCTCTCTGTTGATTGTCTTTGTCATTTTCGTGCTCAGCCTGATAGGTTACAACAGAAAATGTCCAAAGGCTCCAAGAAATCTCGGTGAAAGGCTCCAATTTGACGAAATAATCACAGAATTGACATTACAAGCAAATTCTAAGCATTTCTGTGCATTTGTCGCAAAATTCGGTACTTACCACTGAATTGCTTGATGCCCTTGGGCATTTTTTTGCTCAGCCTGACAGGATACAACAAAATATGGCCAAGGGATCCAAGAGGAGTCGGTGAAAGCCTCGAATTTGGCCACATTTGGCCCAAATTTCGACGTTTTGTATGGAAATTGAGCCAAAAACGGGGTTTTGTCGCCAAATCCGGTACTTGCCAGCCTCTCTGTTGAATGTCTTTGTCATTTTCGTGCTCAGCCTGACAGGATACAACAAAATATGGCCAAGGGATCCAAGAGGAGTCGGTGAAAGCCTCGAATTTGGCCACATTTGGCCCAAATTTCGACGTTTTGTATGGAAATTGAGCCAAAAACGGGGTTTTGTCGCCAAATCCGGTACTTGCCAGCCTCTCTGTTGAATGTCTTTGTCATTTTCGTGCTCAGCCTGACAGGATACAACAAAATATGGCCAAGGGATCCAAGAGGAGTCGGTGAAAGCCTCGAATTTGGCCACATTTGGCCCAAATTTCGACGTTTTGTATTGAAATTGAGCCAAAAACGGGGTTTTGTCGCCAAATCCGGTACTTGCCAGCCTCTCTGTTGATTGTCTTTGTCATTTTCGTGCTCAGCCTGATAGGTTACAACAGAAAATGTCCAAAGGCTCCAAGAAATCTCGGTGAAAGGCTCCAATTTGACGAAATAATCACAGAATTGACATTACAAGCAAATTCTAAGCATTTCTGTGCATTTGTCGCAAAATTCGGTACTTACCACTGAATTGCTTGATGCCCTTGGGCATTTTTTTGCTCAGCCTGACAGGATACAACAAAATATGGCCAAGGGATCCAAGAGGAGTCGGTGAAAGCCTCGAATTTGGCCACATTTGGCCCAAATTTCGACGTTTTGTATGGAAATTGAGCCAAAAACGGGGTTTTGTCGCCAAATCCGGTACTTGCCAGCCTCTCTGTTGAATGTCTTTGTCATTTTCGTGCTCAGCCTGACAGGATACAACAAAATATGGCCAAGGGATCCAAGAGGAGTCGGTGAAAGCCTCGAATTTGGCCACATTTGGCCCAAATTTCGACGTTTTGTATTGAAATTGAGCCAAAAACGGGGTTTTGTCGCCAAATCCGGTACTTGCCAGCCTCTCTGTTGATTGTCTTTGTCATTTTCGTGCTCAGCCTGATAGGTTACAACAGAAAATGTCCAAAGGCTCCAAGAAATCTCGGTGAAAGGCTCCAATTTGACGAAATAATCACAGAATTGACATTACAAGCAAATTCTAAGCATTTCTGTGCATTTGTCGCAAAATTCGGTACTTACCACTGAATTGCTTGATGCCCTTGGGCATTTTTTTGCTCAGCCTGACAGGATACAACAAAATATGGCCAAGGGATCCAAGAGGAGTCGGTGAAAGCCTCGAATTTGGCCACATTTGGCCCAAATTTCGACGTTTTGTATGGAAATTGAGCCAAAAACGGGGTTTTGTCGCCAAATCCGGTATTTGCCAGCCTCTCTGTTGAATGTCTTTGTCATTTTCGTGCTCAGCCTGACAGGATACAACAAAATATGGCCAAGGGATCCAAGAGGAGTTGGTGAAAGCCTCGAATTTGGCCACATTTGGCCCAAATTTCGACGTTTTGTATGGAAATTGAGCCAAAAACGGGGTTTTGTCGCCAAATCCGGTACTTGCCAGCCTCTCTGTTGATTGTCTTTGTCATTTTCGTGCTCAGCCTGATAGGTTACAACAGAAAATGTCCAAAGGCTCCAAGAAATCTCGGTGAAAGGCTCCAATTTGACGAAATAATCACAGAATTGACATTACAAGCAAATTCTAAGCATTTCTGTGCATTTGTCGCAAAATTCGGTACTTACCACTGAATTGCTTGATGCCCTTGGGCATTTTTTTGCTCAGCCTGACAGGATACAACAAAATATGGCCAAGGGATCCAAGAGGAGTCGGTGAAAGCCTCGAATTTGGCCACATTTGGCCCAAATTTCGACGTTTTGTATGGAAATTGAGCCAAAAACGGGGTTTTGTCGCCAAATCCGGTACTTGCCAGCCTCTCTGTTGAATGTCTTTGTCATTTTCGTGCTCAGCCTGACAGGATACAACAAAATATGGCCAAGGGATCCAAGAGGAGTCGGTGAAAGCCTCGAATTTGGCCACATTTGGCCCAAATTTCGACGTTTTGTATTGAAATTGAGCCAAAAACGGGGTTTTGTCGCCAAATCCGGTACTTGCCAGCCTCTCTGTTGATTGTCTTTGTCATTTTCGTGCTCAGCCTGATAGGTTACAACAGAAAATGTCCAAAGGCTCCAAGAAATCTCGGTGAAAGGCTCCAATTTGACGAAATAATCACAGAATTGACATTACAAGCAAATTCTAAGCATTTCTGTGCATTTGTCGCAAAATTCGGTACTTACCACTGAATTGCTTGATGCCCTTGGGCATTTTTTTGCTCAGCCTGACAGGATACAACAAAATATGGCCAAGGGATCCAAGAGGAGTCGGTGAAAGCCTCGAATTTGGCCACATTTGGCCCAAATTTCGACGTTTTGTATGGAAATTGAGCCAAAAACGGGGTTTTGTCGCCAAATCCGGTACTTGCCAGCCTCTCTGTTGATTGTCTTTGTCATTTTCGTGCTCAGCCTGATAGGTTACAACAGAAAATGTCCAAAGGCTCCAAGAAATCTCGGTGAAAGGCTCCAATTTGACGAAATAATCACAGAATTGACATTACAAGCAAATTCTAAGCATTTCTGTGCATTTGTCGCAAAATTCGGTACTTACCACTGAATTGCTTGATGCCCTTGGGCATTTTTTTGCTCAGCCTGACAGGATACAACAAAATATGGCCAAGGGATCCAAGAGGAGTCGGTGAAAGCCTCGAATTTGGCCACATTTGGCCCAAATTTCGACGTTTTGTATGGAAATTGAGCCAAAAACGGGGTTTTGTCGCCAAATCCGGTACTTGCCAGCCTCTCTGTTGAATGTCTTTGTCATTTTCGTGCTCAGCCTGACAGGATACAACAAAATATGGCCAAGGGATCCAAGAGGAGTCGGTGAAAGCCTCGAATTTGGCCACATTTGGCCCAAATTTCGACGTTTTGTATTGAAATTGAGCCAAAAACGGGGTTTTGTCGCCAAATCCGGTACTTGCCAGCCTCTCTGTTGATTGTCTTTGTCATTTTCGTGCTCAGCCTGATAGGTTACAACAGAAAATGTCCAAAGGCTCCAAGAAATCTCGGTGAAAGGCTCCAATTTGACGAAATAATCACAGAATTGACATTACAAGCAAATTCTAAGCATTTCTGTGCATTTGTCGCAAAATTCGGTACTTACCACTGAATTGCTTGATGCCCTTGGGCATTTTTTTGCTCAGCCTGACAGGATACAACAAAATATGGCCAAGGGATCCAAGAGGAGTCGGTGAAAGCCTCGAATTTGGCCACATTTGGCCCAAATTTCGACGTTTTGTATGGAAATTGAGCCAAAAACGGGGTTTTGTCGCCAAATCCGGTACTTGCCAGCCTCTCTGTTGAATGTCTTTGTCATTTTCGTGCTCAGCCTGACAGGATACAACAAAATATGGCCAAGGGATCCAAGAGGAGTCGGTGAAAGCCTCGAATTTGGCCACATTTGGCCCAAATTTCGACGTTTTGTATTGAAATTGAGCCAAAAACGGGGTTTTGTCGCCAAATCCGGTACTTGCCAGCCTCTCTGTTGATTGTCTTTGTCATTTTCGTGCTCAGCCTGATAGGTTACAACAGAAAATGTCCAAAGGCTCCAAGAAATCTCGGTGAAAGGCTCCAATTTGACGAAATAATCACAGAATTGACATTACAAGCAAATTCTAAGCATTTCTGTGCATTTGTCGCAAAATTCGGTACTTACCACTGAATTGCTTGATGCCCTTGGGCATTTTTTTGCTCAGCCTGACAGGATACAACAAAATATGGCCAAGGGATCCAAGAGGAGTCGGTGAAAGCCTCGAATTTGGCCACATTTGGCCCAAATTTCGACGTTTTGTATGGAAATTGAGCCAAAAACGGGGTTTTGTCGCCAAATCCGGTATTTGCCAGCCTCTCTGTTGAATGTCTTTGTCATTTTCGTGCTCAGCCTGACAGGATACAACAAAATATGGCCAAGGGATCCAAGAGGAGTCGGTGAAAGCCTCGAATTTGGCCACATTTGGCCCAAATTTCGACGTTTTGTATGGAAATTGAGCCAAAAACGGGGTTTTGTCGCCAAATCCGGTACTTGCCAGCCTCTCTGTTGATTGTCTTTGTCATTTTCGTGCTCAGCCTGATAGGTTACAACAGAAAATGTCCAAAGGCTCCAAGAAATCTCGGTGAAAGGCTCCAATTTGACGAAATAATCACAGAATTGACATTACAAGCAAATTCTAAGCATTTCTGTGCATTTGTCGCAAAATTCGGTACTTACCACTGAATTGCTTGATGCCCTTGGGCATTTTTTTGCTCAGCCTGACAGGATACAACAAAATATGGCCAAGGGATCCAAGAGGAGTCGGTGAAAGCCTCGAATTTGGCCACATTTGGCCCAAATTTCGACGTTTTGTATGGAAATTGAGCCAAAAACGGGGTTTTGTCGCCAAATCCGGTACTTGCCAGCCTCTCTGTTGAATGTCTTTGTCATTTTCGTGCTCAGCCTGACAGGATACAACAAAATATGGCCAAGGGATCCAAGAGGAGTCGGTGAAAGCCTCGAATTTGGCCACATTTGGCCCAAATTTCGACGTTTTGTATTGAAATTGAGCCAAAAACGGGGTTTTGTCGCCAAATCCGGTACTTGCCAGCCTCTCTGTTGATTGTCTTTGTCATTTTCGTGCTCAGCCTGATAGGTTACAACAGAAAATGTCCAAAGGCTCCAAGAAATCTCGGTGAAAGGCTCCAATTTGACGAAATAATCACAGAATTGACATTACAAGCAAATTCTAAGCATTTCTGTGCATTTGTCGCAAAATTCGGTACTTACCACTGAATTGCTTGATGCCCTTGGGCATTTTTTTGCTCAGCCTGACAGGATACAACAAAATATGGCCAAGGGATCCAAGAGGAGTCGGTGAAAGCCTCGAATTTGGCCACATTTGGCCCAAATTTCGACGTTTTGTATGGAAATTGAGCCAAAAACGGGGTTTTGTCGCCAAATCCGGTACTTGCCAGCCTCTCTGTTGATTGTCTTTGTCATTTTCGTGCTCAGCTTGATAGGTTACAACAGAAAATGTCCAAAGGCTCCAAGAAATCTCGGTGAAAGGCTCCAATTTGACGAAATAATCACAGAATTGACATTACAAGCAAATTCTAAGCATTTCTGTGCATTTGTCGCAAAATTCGGTACTTACCACTGAATTGCTTGATGCCCTTGGGCATTTTTTTGCTCAGCCTGACAGGATACAACAAAATATGGCCAAGGGATCCAAGAGGAGTCGGTGAAAGCCTCGAATTTGGCCACATTTGGCCCAAATTTCGACGTTTTGTATGGAAATTGAGCCAAAAACGGGGTTTTGTCGCCAAATCCGGTACTTGCCAGCCTCTCTGTTGAATGTCTTTGTCATTTTCGTGCTCAGCCTGACAGGATACAACAAAATATGGCCAAGGGATCCAAGAGGAGTCGGTGAAAGCCTCGAATTTGGCCACATTTGGCCCAAATTTCGACGTTTTGTATTGAAATTGAGCCAAAAACGGGGTTTTGTCGCCAAATCCGGTACTTGCCAGCCTCTCTGTTGATTGTCTTTGTCATTTTCGTGCTCAGCCTGATAGGTTACAACAGAAAATGTCCAAAGGCTCCAAGAAATCTCGGTGAAAGGCTCCAATTTGACGAAATAATCACAGAATTGACATTACAAGCAAATTCTAAGCATTTCTGTGCATTTGTCTCAAAATTCGGTACTTACCACTGAATTGCTTGATGCCCTTGGGCATTTTTTTGCTCAGCCTGACAGGATACAACAAAATATGGCCAAGGGATCCAAGAGGAGTCGGTGAAAGCCTCGAATTTGGCCACATTTGGCCCAAATTTCGACGTTTTGTATGGAAATTGAGCCAAAAACGGGGTTTTGTCGCCAAATCCGGTATTTGCCAGCCTCTCTGTTGAATGTCTTTGTCATTTTCGTGCTCAGCCTGACAGGATACAACAAAATATGGCCAAGGGATCCAAGAGGAGTCGGTGAAAGCCTCGAATTTGGCCACATTTGGCCCAAATTTCGACGTTTTGTATGGAAATTGAGCCAAAAACGGGGTTTTGTCGCCAAATCCGGTACTTGCCAGCCTCTCTGTTGATTGTCTTTGTCATTTTCGTGCTCAGCCTGATAGGTTACAACAGAAAATGTCCAAAGGCTCCAAGAAATCTCGGTGAAAGGCTCCAATTTGACGAAATAATCACAGAATTGACATTACAAGCAAATTCTAAGCATTTCTGTGCATTTGTCGCAAAATTCGGTACTTACCACTGAATTGCTTGATGCCCTTGGGCATTTTTTTGCTCAGCCTGACAGGATACAACAAAATATGGCCAAGGGATCCAAGAGGAGTCGGTGAAAGCCTCGAATTTGGCCACATTTGGCCCAAATTTCGACGTTTTGTATGGAAATTGAGCCAAAAACGGGGTTTTGTCGCCAAATCCGGTACTTGCCAGCCTCTCTGTTGAATGTCTTTGTCATTTTCGTGCTCAGCCTGACAGGATACAACAAAATATGGCCAAGGGATCCAAGAGGAGTCGGTGAAAGCCTCGAATTTGGCCACATTTGGCCCAAATTTCGACGTTTTGTATTGAAATTGAGCCAAAAACGGGGTTTTGTCGCCAAATCCGGTACTTGCCAGCCTCTCTGTTGAATGTCTTTGTCATTTTCGTGCTCAGCCTGATAGGTTACAACAGAAAATGTCCAAAGGCTCCAAGAAATCTCGGTGAAAGGCTCCAATTTGACGAAATAATCACAGAATTGACATTACAAGCAAATTCTAAGCATTTCTGTGCATTTGTCGCAAAATTCGGTACTTACCACTGAATTGCTTGATGCCCTTGGGCATTTTTTTGCTCAGCCTGACAGGATACAACAAAATATGGCCAAGGGATCCAAGAGGAGTCGGTGAAAGCCTCGAATTTGGCCACATTTGGCCCAAATTTCGACGTTTTGTATGGAAATTGAGCCAAAAACGGGGTTTTGTCGCCAAATCCGGTACTTGCCAGCCTCTCTGTTGATTGTCTTTGTCATTTTCGTGCTCAGCCTGATAGGTTACAACAGAAAATGTCCAAAGGCTCCAAGAAATCTCGGTGAAAGGCTCCAATTTGACGAAATAATCACAGAATTGACATTACAAGCAAATTCTAAGCATTTCTGTGCATTTGTCGCAAAATTCGGTACTTACCACTGAATTGCTTGATGCCCTTGGGCATTTTTTTGCTCAGCCTGACAGGATACAACAAAATATGGCCAAGGGATCCAAGAGGAGTCGGTGAAAGCCTCGAATTTGGCCACATTTGGCCCAAATTTCGACGTTTTGTATGGAAATTGAGCCGAAAACGGGGTTTTGTCGCCAAATCCGGTACTTGCCAGCCTCTCTGTTGAATGTCTTTGCCATTTTCGTGCTCAGCCTGACAGGATACAACAAAATATGGCCAAGGGATCCAAGAGGAGTCGGTGAAAGCCTCGAATTTGGCCACATTTGGTCCAAATTTCGACGTTTTGTATTGAAATTGAGCCAAAAACGGGGTTTTGTCGCCAAATCCGGTACTTGCCAGCCTCTCTGTTGATTGTCTTTGTCATTTTCGTGCTCAGCCTGATAGGTTACAACAGAAAATGTCCAAAGGCTCCAAGAAATCTCGGTGAAAGGCTCCAATTTGACGAAATAATCACAGAATTGACATTACAAGCAAATTCTAAGCATTTCTGTGCATTTGTCGCAAAATTCGGTACTTACCACTGAATTGCTTGATGCCCTTGGGCATTTTTTTGCTCAGCCTGACGGGACACAACAAAATATGGCCAAGGGATCCAAGAGGAGTCGGTGAAAGCCTCGAATTTGGCCACATTTGGCCCAAATTTCGACGTTTTGTATTGAAATTGAGCCAAAAACGGGGTTTTGTCGCCTAATCCGGTACTTGCCAGCCTCTCTGTTGATTGTCTTTGTCATTTTCGTGCTCAGCCTGATAGGTTACAACAGAAAATGTCCAAAGGCTCCAAGAAATCTCGGTGAAAGGCTCCAATTTGACGAAATAATCACAGAATTGACATTACAAGCAAATTCTAAGCATTTCTGTGCATTTGTCGCAAAATTCGGTACTTACCACTGAATTGCTTGATGCCCTTGGGCATTTTTTTGCTCAGCCTGACAGGATACAACAAAATATGGCCAAGGGATCCAAGAGGAGTCGGTGAAAGCCTCGAATTTGGCCACATTTGGCCCAAATTTCGACGTTTTGTATTGAAATTGAGCCAAAAACGGGGTTTTGTCGCCAAATCCGGTACTTGCCAGCCTCTCTGTTGATTGTCTTTGTCATTTTCGTGCTCAGCCTGATAGGTTACAACAGAAAATGTCCAAAGGCTCCAAGAAATCTCGGTGAAAGGCTCCAATTTGACGAAATAATCACAGAATTGACATTACAAGCAAATTCTAAGCATTTCTGTGCATTTGTCGCAAAATTCGGTACTTACCACTGAATTGCTTGATGCCCTTGGGCATTTTTTTGCTCAGCCTGACAGGATACAACAAAATATGGCCAAGGGATCCAAGAGGAGTCGGTGAAAGCCTCGAATTTGGCCACATTTGGCCCAAATTTCGACGTTTTGTATGGAAATTGAGCCAAAAACGGGGTTTTGTCGCCAAATCCGGTACTTGCCAGCCTCTCTGTTGAATGTCTTTGTCATTTTCGTGCTCAGCCTGACAGGATACAACAAAATATGGCCAAGGGATCCAAGAGGAGTCGGTGAAAGCCTCGAATTTGGCCACATTTGGCCCAAATTTCGACGTTTTGTATTGAAATTGAGCCAAAAACGGGGTTTTGTCGCCTAATCCGGTACTTGCCAGCCTCTCTGTTGATTGTCTTTGTCATTTTCGTGCTCAGCCTGATAGGTTACAACAGAAAATGTCCAAAGGCTCCAAGAAATCTCGGTGAAAGGCTCCAATTTGACGAAATAATCACAGAATTGACATTACAAGCAAATTCTAAGCATTTCTGTGCATTTGTCGCAAAATTCGGTACTTACCACTGAATTGCTTGATGCCCTTGGGCATTTTTTTGCTCAGCCTGACAGGATACAACAAAATATGGCCAAGGGATCCAAGAGGAGTCGGTGAAAGCCTCGAATTTGGCCACATTTGGCCCAAATTTCGACGTTTTGTATGGAAATTGAGCCAAAAACGGGGTTTTGTCGCCAAATCCGGTACTTGCCAGCCTCTCTGTTGAATGTCTTTGTCATTTTCGTGCTCAGCCTGACAGGACACAACAAAATATGGCCAAGGGATCCAAGAGGAGTCGGTGAAAGCCTCGAATTTGGCCACATTTGGCCCAAATTTCGACGTTTTGTATTGAAATTGAGCCAAAAACGGGGTTTTGTCGCCTAATCCGGTACTTGCCAGCCTCTCTGTTGATTGTCTTTGTCATTTTCGTGCTCAGCCTGATAGGTTACAACAGAAAATGTCCAAAGGCTCCAAGAAATCTCGGTGAAAGGCTCCAATTTGACGAAATAATCACAGAATTGACATTACAAGCAAATTCTAAGCATTTCTGTGCATTTGTCGCAAAATTCGGTACTTACCACTGAATTGCTTGATGCCCTTGGGCATTTTTTTGCTCAGCCTGACAGGATACAACAAAATATGGCCAAGGGATCCAAGAGGAGTCGGTGAAAGCCTCGAATTTGGCCACATTTGGCCCAAATTTCGACGTTTTGTATGGAAATTGAGCCAAAAACGGGGTTTTGTCGCCAAATCCGGTACTTGCCAGCCTCTCTGTTGAATGTCTTTGTCATTTTCGTGCTCAGCCTGACAGGATACAACAAAATATGGCCAAGGGATCCAAGAGGAGTCGGTGAAAGCCTCGAATTTGGCCACATTTGGCCCAAATTTCGACGTTTTGTATTGAAATTGAGCCAAAAACGGGGTTTTGTCGCCAAATCCGGTACTTGCCAGCCTCTCTGTTGAATGTCTTTGTCATTTTCGTGCTCAGCCTGATAGGTTACAACAGAAAATGTCCAAAAGCTCCAAGAAATCTCGGTGAAAGGCTCCAATTTGACGAAATAATCACAGAATTGACATTACAAGCAAATTCTAAGCATTTCTGTGCATTTGTCGCAAAATTCGGTACTTACCACTGAATTGCTTGATGCCCTTGGGCATTTTTTTGCTCAGCCTGACAGGATACAACAAAATATGGCCAAGGGATCCAAGAGGAGTCGGTGAAAGCCTCGAATTTGGCCACATTTGGCCCAAATTTCGACGTTTTGTATGGAAATTGAGCCAAAAACGGGGTTTTGTCGCCAAATCCGGTACTTGCCAGCCTCTCTGTTGATTGTCTTTGTCATTTTCGTGCTCAGCCTGATAGGTTACAACAGAAAATGTCCAAAGGCTCCAAGAAATCTCGGTGAAAGGCTCCAATTTGACGAAATAATCACAGAATTGACATTACAAGCAAATTCTAAGCATTTCTGTGCATTTGTCGCAAAATTCGGTACTTACCACTGAATTGCTTGATGCCCTTGGGCATTTTTTTGCTCAGCCTGACAGGATACAACAAAATATGGCCAAGGGATCCAAGAGGAGTCGGTGAAAGCCTCGAATTTGGCCACATTTGGCCCAAATTTCGACGTTTTGTATGGAAATTGAGCCAAAAACGGGGTTTTGTCGCCAAATCCGGTACTTGCCAGCCTCTCTGTTGAATGTCTTTGTCATTTTCGTGCTCAGCCTGACAGGATACAACAAAATATGGCCAAGGGATCCAAGAGGAGTCGGTGAAAGCCTCGAATTTGGCCACATTTGGCCCAAATTTCGACGTTTTGTATTGAAATTGAGCCAAAAACGGGGTTTTGTCGCCAAATCCGGTACTTGCCAGCCTCTCTGTTGATTGTCTTTGTCATTTTCGTGCTCAGCCTGATAGGTTACAACAGAAAATGTCCAAAGGCTCCAAGAAATCTCGGTGAAAGGCTCCAATTTGACGAAATAATCACAGAATTGACATTACAAGCAAATTCTAAGCATTTCTGTGCATTTGTCGCAAAATTCGGTACTTACCACTGAATTGCTTGATGCCCTTGGGCATTTTTTTGCTCAGCCTGACAGGACACAACAAAATATGGCCAAGGGATCCAAGAGGAGTCGGTGAAAGCCTCGAATTTGGCCACATTTGGCCCAAATTTCGACGTTTTGTATTGAAATTGAGCCAAAAACGGGGTTTTGTCGCCTAATCCGGTACTTGCCAGCCTCTCTGTTGATTGTCTTTGTCATTTTCGTGCTCAGCCTGATAGGTTACAACAGAAAATGTCCAAAGGCTCCAAGAAATCTCGGTGAAAGGCTCCAATTTGACGAAATAATCACAGAATTGACATTACAAGCAAATTCTAAGCATTTCTGTGCATTTGTCGCAAAATTCGGTACTTACCACTGAATTGCTTGATGCCCTTGGGCATTTTTTTGCTCAGCCTGACAGGATACAACAAAATATGGCCAAGGGATCCAAGAGGAGTCGGTGAAAGCCTCGAATTTGGCCACATTTGGCCCAAATTTCGACGTTTTGTATGGAAATTGAGCCAAAAACGGGGTTTTGTCGCCAAATCCGGTACTTGCCAGCCTCTCTGTTGAATGTCTTTGTCATTTTCGTGCTCAGCCTGACAGGATACAACAAAATATGGCCAAGGGATCCAAGAGGAGTCGGTGAAAGCCTCGAATTTGGCCACATTTGGCCCAAATTTCGACGTTTTGTATTGAAATTGAGCCAAAAACGGGGTTTTGTCGCCTAATCCGGTACTTGCCAGCCTCTCTGTTGATTGTCTTTGTCATTTTCGTGCTCAGCCTGATAGGTTACAACAGAAAATGTCCAAAGGCTCCAAGAAATCTCGGTGAAAGGCTCCAATTTGACGAAATAATCACAGAATTGACATTACAAGCAAATTCTAAGCATTTCTGTGCATTTGTCGCAAAATTCGGTACTTACCACTGAATTGCTTGATGCCCTTGGGCATTTTTTTGCTCAGCCTGACAGGATACAACAAAATATGGCCAAGGGATCCAAGAGGAGTCGGTGAAAGCCTCGAATTTGGCCACATTTGGCCCAAATTTCGACGTTTTGTATGGAAATTGAGCCAAAAACGGGGTTTTGTCGCCAAATCCGGTACTTGCCAGCCTCTCTGTTGAATGTCTTTGTCATTTTCGTGCTCAGCCTGACAGGATACAACAAAATATGGCCAAGGGATCCAAGAGGAGTCGGTGAAAGCCTCGAATTTGGCCACATTTGGCCCAAATTTCGACGTTTTGTATTGAAATTGAGCCAAAAACGGGGTTTTGTCGCCAAATCCGGTACTTGCCAGCCTCTCTGTTGATTGTCTTTGTCATTTTCGTGCTCAGCCTGATAGGTTACAACAGAAAATGTCCAAAGGCTCCAAGAAATCTCGGTGAAAGGCTCCAATTTGACGAAATAATCACAGAATTGACATTACAAGCAAATTCTAAGCATTTCTGTGCATTTGTCGCAAAATTCGGTACTTACCACTGAATTGCTTAATGCCCTTGGGCATTTTTTTGCTCAGCCTGACAGGATACAACAAAATATGGCCAAGGGATCCAAGAGGAGTCGGTGAAAGCCTCGAATTTGGCCACATTTGGCCCAAATTTCGACGTTTTGTATGGAAATTGAGCCAAAAACGGGGTTTTGTCGCCAAATCCGGTACTTGCCAGCCTCTCTGTTGAATGTCTTTGTCATTTTCGTGCTCAGCCTGACAGGATACAACAAAATATGGCCAAGGGATCCAAGAGGAGTCGGTGAAAGCCTCGAATTTGGCCACATTTGGCCCAAATTTCGACGTTTTGTATTGAAATTGAGCCAAAAACGGGGTTTTGTCGCCAAATCCGGTACTTGCCAGCCTCTCTGTTGATTGTCTTTGTCATTTTCGTGCTCAGCCTGATAGGTTACAACAGAAAATGTCCAAAGGCTCCAAGAAATCTCGGTGAAAGGCTCCAATTTGACGAAATAATCACAGAATTGACATTACAAGCAAATTCTAAGCATTTCTGTGCATTTGTCGCAAAATTCGGTACTTACCACTGAATTGCTTGATGCCCTTGGGCATTTTTTTGCTCAGCCTGACAGGATACAACAAAATATGGCCAAGGGATCCAAGAGGAGTCGGTGAAAGCCTCGAATTTGGCCACATTTGGCCCAAATTTCGACGTTTTGTATGGAAATTGAGCCAAAAACGGGGTTTTGTCGCCAAATCCGGTACTTGCCAGCCTCTCTGTTGATTGTCTTTGTCATTTTCGTGCTCAGCCTGATAGGTTACAACAGAAAATGTCCAAAGGCTCCAAGAAATCTCGGTGAAAGGCTCCAATTTGACGAAATAATCACAGAATTGACATTACAAGCAAATTCTAAGCATTTCTGTGCATTTGTCGCAAAATTCGGTACTTACCACTGAATTGCTTGATGCCCTTGGGCATTTTTTTGCTCAGCCTGACAGGATACAACAAAATATGGCCAAGGGATCCAAGAGGAGTCGGTGAAAGCCTCGAATTTGGCCACATTTGGCCCAAATTTCGACGTTTTGTATGGAAATTGAGCCAAAAACGGGGTTTTGTCGCCAAATCCGGTACTTGCCAGCCTCTCTGTTGAATGTCTTTGTCATTTTCGTGCTCAGCCTGACAGGATACAACAAAATATGGCCAAGGGATCCAAGAGGAGTCGGTGAAAGCCTCGAATTTGGCCACATTTGGCCCAAATTTCGACGTTTTGTATTGAAATTGAGCCAAAAACGGGGTTTTGTCGCCAAATCCGGTACTTGCCAGCCTCTCTGTTGATTGTCTTTGTCATTTTCGTGCTCAGCCTGATAGGTTACAACAGAAAATGTCCAAAGGCTCCAAGAAATCTCGGTGAAAGGCTCCAATTTGACGAAATAATCACAGAATTGACATTACAAGCAAATTCTAAGCATTTCTGTGCATTTGTCGCAAAATTCGGTACTTACCACTGAATTGCTTGATGCCCTTGGGCATTTTTTTGCTCAGCCTGACAGGATACAACAAAATATGGCCAAGGGATCCAAGAGGAGTCGGTGAAAGCCTCGAATTTGGCCACATTTGGCCCAAATTTCGACGTTTTGTATGGAAATTGAGCCAAAAACGGGGTTTTGTCGCCAAATCCGGTACTTGCCAGCCTCTCTGTTGATTGTCTTTGTCATTTTCGTGCTCAGCTTGATAGGTTACAACAGAAAATGTCCAAAGGCTCCAAGAAATCTCGGTGAAAGGCTCCAATTTGACGAAATAATCACAGAATTGACATTACAAGCAAATTCTAAGCATTTCTGTGCATTTGTCGCAAAATTCGGTACTTACCACTGAATTGCTTGATGCCCTTGGGCATTTTTTTGCTCAGCCTGACAGGATACAACAAAATATGGCCAAGGGATCCAAGAGGAGTCGGTGAAAGCCTCGAATTTGGCCACATTTGGCCCAAATTTCGACGTTTTGTATGGAAATTGAGCCAAAAACGGGGTTTTGTCGCCAAATCCGGTACTTGCCAGCCTCTCTGTTGAATGTCTTTGTCATTTTCGTGCTCAGCCTGACAGGATACAACAAAATATGGCCAAGGGATCCAAGAGGAGTCGGTGAAAGCCTCGAATTTGGCCACATTTGGCCCAAATTTCGACGTTTTGTATTGAAATTGAGCCAAAAACGGGGTTTTGTCGCCAAATCCGGTACTTGCCAGCCTCTCTGTTGATTGTCTTTGTCATTTTCGTGCTCAGCCTGATAGGTTACAACAGAAAATGTCCAAAGGCTCCAAGAAATCTCGGTGAAAGGCTCCAATTTGACGAAATAATCACAGAATTGACATTACAAGCAAATTCTAAGCATTTCTGTGCATTTGTCTCAAAATTCGGTACTTACCACTGAATTGCTTGATGCCCTTGGGCATTTTTTTGCTCAGCCTGACAGGATACAACAAAATATGGCCAAGGGATCCAAGAGGAGTCGGTGAAAGCCTCGAATTTGGCCACATTTGGCCCAAATTTCGACGTTTTGTATGGAAATTGAGCCAAAAACGGGGTTTTGTCGCCAAATCCGGTATTTGCCAGCCTCTCTGTTGAATGTCTTTGTCATTTTCGTGCTCAGCCTGACAGGATACAACAAAATATGGCCAAGGGATCCAAGAGGAGTCGGTGAAAGCCTCGAATTTGGCCACATTTGGCCCAAATTTCGACGTTTTGTATGGAAATTGAGCCAAAAACGGGGTTTTGTCGCCAAATCCGGTACTTGCCAGCCTCTCTGTTGATTGTCTTTGTCATTTTCGTGCTCAGCCTGATAGGTTACAACAGAAAATGTCCAAAGGCTCCAAGAAATCTCGGTGAAAGGCTCCAATTTGACGAAATAATCACAGAATTGACATTACAAGCAAATTCTAAGCATTTCTGTGCATTTGTCGCAAAATTCGGTACTTACCACTGAATTGCTTGATGCCCTTGGGCATTTTTTTGCTCAGCCTGACAGGATACAACAAAATATGGCCAAGGGATCCAAGAGGAGTCGGTGAAAGCCTCGAATTTGGCCACATTTGGCCCAAATTTCGACGTTTTGTATGGAAATTGAGCCAAAAACGGGGTTTTGTCGCCAAATCCGGTACTTGCCAGCCTCTCTGTTGAATGTCTTTGTCATTTTCGTGCTCAGCCTGACAGGATACAACAAAATATGGCCAAGGGATCCAAGAGGAGTCGGTGAAAGCCTCGAATTTGGCCACATTTGGCCCAAATTTCGACGTTTTGTATTGAAATTGAGCCAAAAACGGGGTTTTGTCGCCAAATCCGGTACTTGCCAGCCTCTCTGTTGAATGTCTTTGTCATTTTCGTGCTCAGCCTGATAGGTTACAACAGAAAATGTCCAAAGGCTCCAAGAAATCTCGGTGAAAGGCTCCAATTTGACGAAATAATCACAGAATTGACATTACAAGCAAATTCTAAGCATTTCTGTGCATTTGTCGCAAAATTCGGTACTTACCACTGAATTGCTTGATGCCCTTGGGCATTTTTTTGCTCAGCCTGACAGGATACAACAAAATATGGCCAAGGGATCCAAGAGGAGTCGGTGAAAGCCTCGAATTTGGCCACATTTGGCCCAAATTTCGACGTTTTGTATGGAAATTGAGCCAAAAACGGGGTTTTGTCGCCAAATCCGGTACTTGCCAGCCTCTCTGTTGATTGTCTTTGTCATTTTCGTGCTCAGCCTGATAGGTTACAACAGAAAATGTCCAAAGGCTCCAAGAAATCTCGGTGAAAGGCTCCAATTTGACGAAATAATCACAGAATTGACATTACAAGCAAATTCTAAGCATTTCTGTGCATTTGTCGCAAAATTCGGTACTTACCACTGAATTGCTTGATGCCCTTGGGCATTTTTTTGCTCAGCCTGACAGGATACAACAAAATATGGCCAAGGGATCCAAGAGGAGTCGGTGAAAGCCTCGAATTTGGCCACATTTGGCCCAAATTTCGACGTTTTGTATGGAAATTGAGCCGAAAACGGGGTTTTGTCGCCAAATCCGGTACTTGCCAGCCTCTCTGTTGAATGTCTTTGCCATTTTCGTGCTCAGCCTGACAGGATACAACAAAATATGGCCAAGGGATCCAAGAGGAGTCGGTGAAAGCCTCGAATTTGGCCACATTTGGTCCAAATTTCGACGTTTTGTATTGAAATTGAGCCAAAAACGGGGTTTTGTCGCCAAATCCGGTACTTGCCAGCCTCTCTGTTGATTGTCTTTGTCATTTTCGTGCTCAGCCTGATAGGTTACAACAGAAAATGTCCAAAGGCTCCAAGAAATCTCGGTGAAAGGCTCCAATTTGACGAAATAATCACAGAATTGACATTACAAGCAAATTCTAAGCATTTCTGTGCATTTGTCGCAAAATTCGGTACTTACCACTGAATTGCTTGATGCCCTTGGGCATTTTTTTGCTCAGCCTGACGGGACACAACAAAATATGGCCAAGGGATCCAAGAGGAGTCGGTGAAAGCCTCGAATTTGGCCACATTTGGCCCAAATTTCGACGTTTTGTATTGAAATTGAGCCAAAAACGGGGTTTTGTCGCCTAATCCGGTACTTGCCAGCCTCTCTGTTGATTGTCTTTGTCATTTTCGTGCTCAGCCTGATAGGTTACAACAGAAAATGTCCAAAGGCTCCAAGAAATCTCGGTGAAAGGCTCCAATTTGACGAAATAATCACAGAATTGACATTACAAGCAAATTCTAAGCATTTCTGTGCATTTGTCGCAAAATTCGGTACTTACCACTGAATTGCTTGATGCCCTTGGGCATTTTTTTGCTCAGCCTGACAGGATACAACAAAATATGGCCAAGGGATCCAAGAGGAGTCGGTGAAAGCCTCGAATTTGGCCACATTTGGCCCAAATTTCGACGTTTTGTATTGAAATTGAGCCAAAAACGGGGTTTTGTCGCCAAATCCGGTACTTGCCAGCCTCTCTGTTGATTGTCTTTGTCATTTTCGTGCTCAGCCTGATAGGTTACAACAGAAAATGTCCAAAGGCTCCAAGAAATCTCGGTGAAAGGCTCCAATTTGACGAAATAATCACAGAATTGACATTACAAGCAAATTCTAAGCATTTCTGTGCATTTGTCGCAAAATTCGGTACTTACCACTGAATTGCTTGATGCCCTTGGGCATTTTTTTGCTCAGCCTGACAGGATACAACAAAATATGGCCAAGGGATCCAAGAGGAGTCGGTGAAAGCCTCGAATTTGGCCACATTTGGCCCAAATTTCGACGTTTTGTATGGAAATTGAGCCAAAAACGGGGTTTTGTCGCCAAATCCGGTACTTGCCAGCCTCTCTGTTGAATGTCTTTGTCATTTTCGTGCTCAGCCTGACAGGATACAACAAAATATGGCCAAGGGATCCAAGAGGAGTCGGTGAAAGCCTCGAATTTGGCCACATTTGGCCCAAATTTCGACGTTTTGTATTGAAATTGAGCCAAAAACGGGGTTTTGTCGCCTAATCCGGTACTTGCCAGCCTCTCTGTTGATTGTCTTTGTCATTTTCGTGCTCAGCCTGATAGGTTACAACAGAAAATGTCCAAAGGCTCCAAGAAATCTCGGTGAAAGGCTCCAATTTGACGAAATAATCACAGAATTGACATTACAAGCAAATTCTAAGCATTTCTGTGCATTTGTCGCAAAATTCGGTACTTACCACTGAATTGCTTGATGCCCTTGGGCATTTTTTTGCTCAGCCTGACAGGATACAACAAAATATGGCCAAGGGATCCAAGAGGAGTCGGTGAAAGCCTCGAATTTGGCCACATTTGGCCCAAATTTCGACGTTTTGTATGGAAATTGAGCCAAAAACGGGGTTTTGTCGCCAAATCCGGTACTTGCCAGCCTCTCTGTTGAATGTCTTTGTCATTTTCGTGCTCAGCCTGACAGGACACAACAAAATATGGCCAAGGGATCCAAGAGGAGTCGGTGAAAGCCTCGAATTTGGCCACATTTGGCCCAAATTTCGACGTTTTGTATTGAAATTGAGCCAAAAACGGGGTTTTGTCGCCTAATCCGGTACTTGCCAGCCTCTCTGTTGATTGTCTTTGTCATTTTCGTGCTCAGCCTGATAGGTTACAACAGAAAATGTCCAAAGGCTCCAAGAAATCTCGGTGAAAGGCTCCAATTTGACGAAATAATCACAGAATTGACATTACAAGCAAATTCTAAGCATTTCTGTGCATTTGTCGCAAAATTCGGTACTTACCACTGAATTGCTTGATGCCCTTGGGCATTTTTTTGCTCAGCCTGACAGGATACAACAAAATATGGCCAAGGGATCCAAGAGGAGTCGGTGAAAGCCTCGAATTTGGCCACATTTGGCCCAAATTTCGACGTTTTGTATGGAAATTGAGCCAAAAACGGGGTTTTGTCGCCAAATCCGGTACTTGCCAGCCTCTCTGTTGAATGTCTTTGTCATTTTCGTGCTCAGCCTGACAGGATACAACAAAATATGGCCAAGGGATCCAAGAGGAGTCGGTGAAAGCCTCGAATTTGGCCACATTTGGCCCAAATTTCGACGTTTTGTATTGAAATTGAGCCAAAAACGGGGTTTTGTCGCCAAATCCGGTACTTGCCAGCCTCTCTGTTGAATGTCTTTGTCATTTTCGTGCTCAGCCTGATAGGTTACAACAGAAAATGTCCAAAAGCTCCAAGAAATCTCGGTGAAAGGCTCCAATTTGACGAAATAATCACAGAATTGACATTACAAGCAAATTCTAAGCATTTCTGTGCATTTGTCGCAAAATTCGGTACTTACCACTGAATTGCTTGATGCCCTTGGGCATTTTTTTGCTCAGCCTGACAGGATACAACAAAATATGGCCAAGGGATCCAAGAGGAGTCGGTGAAAGCCTCGAATTTGGCCACATTTGGCCCAAATTTCGACGTTTTGTATGGAAATTGAGCCAAAAACGGGGTTTTGTCGCCAAATCCGGTACTTGCCAGCCTCTCTGTTGATTGTCTTTGTCATTTTCGTGCTCAGCCTGATAGGTTACAACAGAAAATGTCCAAAGGCTCCAAGAAATCTCGGTGAAAGGCTCCAATTTGACGAAATAATCACAGAATTGACATTACAAGCAAATTCTAAGCATTTCTGTGCATTTGTCGCAAAATTCGGTACTTACCACTGAATTGCTTGATGCCCTTGGGCATTTTTTTGCTCAGCCTGACAGGATACAACAAAATATGGCCAAGGGATCCAAGAGGAGTCGGTGAAAGCCTCGAATTTGGCCACATTTGGCCCAAATTTCGACGTTTTGTATGGAAATTGAGCCAAAAACGGGGTTTTGTCGCCAAATCCGGTACTTGCCAGCCTCTCTGTTGAATGTCTTTGTCATTTTCGTGCTCAGCCTGACAGGATACAACAAAATATGGCCAAGGGATCCAAGAGGAGTCGGTGAAAGCCTCGAATTTGGCCACATTTGGCCCAAATTTCGACGTTTTGTATTGAAATTGAGCCAAAAACGGGGTTTTGTCGCCAAATCCGGTACTTGCCAGCCTCTCTGTTGATTGTCTTTGTCATTTTCGTGCTCAGCCTGATAGGTTACAACAGAAAATGTCCAAAGGCTCCAAGAAATCTCGGTGAAAGGCTCCAATTTGACGAAATAATCACAGAATTGACATTACAAGCAAATTCTAAGCATTTCTGTGCATTTGTCGCAAAATTCGGTACTTACCACTGAATTGCTTGATGCCCTTGGGCATTTTTTTGCTCAGCCTGACAGGACACAACAAAATATGGCCAAGGGATCCAAGAGGAGTCGGTGAAAGCCTCGAATTTGGCCACATTTGGCCCAAATTTCGACGTTTTGTATTGAAATTGAGCCAAAAACGGGGTTTTGTCGCCTAATCCGGTACTTGCCAGCCTCTCTGTTGATTGTCTTTGTCATTTTCGTGCTCAGCCTGATAGGTTACAACAGAAAATGTCCAAAGGCTCCAAGAAATCTCGGTGAAAGGCTCCAATTTGACGAAATAATCACAGAATTGACATTACAAGCAAATTCTAAGCATTTCTGTGCATTTGTCGCAAAATTCGGTACTTACCACTGAATTGCTTGATGCCCTTGGGCATTTTTTTGCTCAGCCTGACAGGATACAACAAAATATGGCCAAGGGATCCAAGAGGAGTCGGTGAAAGCCTCGAATTTGGCCACATTTGGCCCAAATTTCGACGTTTTGTATGGAAATTGAGCCAAAAACGGGGTTTTGTCGCCAAATCCGGTACTTGCCAGCCTCTCTGTTGAATGTCTTTGTCATTTTCGTGCTCAGCCTGACAGGATACAACAAAATATGGCCAAGGGATCCAAGAGGAGTCGGTGAAAGCCTCGAATTTGGCCACATTTGGCCCAAATTTCGACGTTTTGTATTGAAATTGAGCCAAAAACGGGGTTTTGTCGCCTAATCCGGTACTTGCCAGCCTCTCTGTTGATTGTCTTTGTCATTTTCGTGCTCAGCCTGATAGGTTACAACAGAAAATGTCCAAAGGCTCCAAGAAATCTCGGTGAAAGGCTCCAATTTGACGAAATAATCACAGAATTGACATTACAAGCAAATTCTAAGCATTTCTGTGCATTTGTCGCAAAATTCGGTACTTACCACTGAATTGCTTGATGCCCTTGGGCATTTTTTTGCTCAGCCTGACAGGATACAACAAAATATGGCCAAGGGATCCAAGAGGAGTCGGTGAAAGCCTCGAATTTGGCCACATTTGGCCCAAATTTCGACGTTTTGTATGGAAATTGAGCCAAAAACGGGGTTTTGTCGCCAAATCCGGTACTTGCCAGCCTCTCTGTTGAATGTCTTTGTCATTTTCGTGCTCAGCCTGACAGGATACAACAAAATATGGCCAAGGGATCCAAGAGGAGTCGGTGAAAGCCTCGAATTTGGCCACATTTGGCCCAAATTTCGACGTTTTGTATTGAAATTGAGCCAAAAACGGGGTTTTGTCGCCAAATCCGGTACTTGCCAGCCTCTCTGTTGATTGTCTTTGTCATTTTCGTGCTCAGCCTGATAGGTTACAACAGAAAATGTCCAAAGGCTCCAAGAAATCTCGGTGAAAGGCTCCAATTTGACGAAATAATCACAGAATTGACATTACAAGCAAATTCTAAGCATTTCTGTGCATTTGTCGCAAAATTCGGTACTTACCACTGAATTGCTTAATGCCCTTGGGCATTTTTTTGCTCAGCCTGACAGGATACAACAAAATATGGCCAAGGGATCCAAGAGGAGTCGGTGAAAGCCTCGAATTTGGCCACATTTGGCCCAAATTTCGACGTTTTGTATGGAAATTGAGCCAAAAACGGGGTTTTGTCGCCAAATCCGGTACTTGCCAGCCTCTCTGTTGAATGTCTTTGTCATTTTCGTGCTCAGCCTGACAGGATACAACAAAATATGGCCAAGGGATCCAAGAGGAGTCGGTGAAAGCCTCGAATTTGGCCACATTTGGCCCAAATTTCGACGTTTTGTATTGAAATTGAGCCAAAAACGGGGTTTTGTCGCCAAATCCGGTACTTGCCAGCCTCTCTGTTGATTGTCTTTGTCATTTTCGTGCTCAGCCTGATAGGTTACAACAGAAAATGTCCAAAGGCTCCAAGAAATCTCGGTGAAAGGCTCCAATTTGACGAAATAATCACAGAATTGACATTACAAGCAAATTCTAAGCATTTCTGTGCATTTGTCGCAAAATTCGGTACTTACCACTGAATTGCTTGATGCCCTTGGGCATTTTTTTGCTCAGCCTGACAGGATACAACAAAATATGGCCAAGGGATCCAAGAGGAGTCGGTGAAAGCCTCGAATTTGGCCACATTTGGCCCAAATTTCGACGTTTTGTATGGAAATTGAGCCAAAAACGGGGTTTTGTCGCCAAATCCGGTACTTGCCAGCCTCTCTGTTGATTGTCTTTGTCATTTTCGTGCTCAGCCTGATAGGTTACAACAGAAAATGTCCAAAGGCTCCAAGAAATCTCGGTGAAAGGCTCCAATTTGACGAAATAATCACAGAATTGACATTACAAGCAAATTCTAAGCATTTCTGTGCATTTGTCGCAAAATTCGGTACTTACCACTGAATTGCTTGATGCCCTTGGGCATTTTTTTGCTCAGCCTGACAGGATACAACAAAATATGGCCAAGGGATCCAAGAGGAGTCGGTGAAAGCCTCGAATTTGGCCACATTTGGCCCAAATTTCGACGTTTTGTATGGAAATTGAGCCAAAAACGGGGTTTTGTCGCCAAATCCGGTACTTGCCAGCCTCTCTGTTGAATGTCTTTGTCATTTTCGTGCTCAGCCTGACAGGATACAACAAAATATGGCCAAGGGATCCAAGAGGAGTCGGTGAAAGCCTCGAATTTGGCCACATTTGGCCCAAATTTCGACGTTTTGTATTGAAATTGAGCCAAAAACGGGGTTTTGTCGCCAAATCCGGTACTTGCCAGCCTCTCTGTTGATTGTCTTTGTCATTTTCGTGCTCAGCCTGATAGGTTACAACAGAAAATGTCCAAAGGCTCCAAGAAATCTCGGTGAAAGGCTCCAATTTGACGAAATAATCACAGAATTGACATTACAAGCAAATTCTAAGCATTTCTGTGCATTTGTCGCAAAATTCGGTACTTACCACTGAATTGCTTGATGCCCTTGGGCATTTTTTTGCTCAGCCTGACAGGACACAACAAAATATGGCCAAGGGATCCAAGAGGAGTCGGTGAAAGCCTCGAATTTGGCCACATTTGGCCCAAATTTCGACGTTTTGTATGGAAATTGAGCCAAAAACGGGGTTTTGTCGCCAAATCCGGTACTTGCCAGCCTCTCTGTTGAATGTCTTTGTCATTTTCGTGCTCAGCCTGATAGGTTACAACAGAAAATGTCCAAAGGCTCCAAGAAATCTCGGTGAAAGGCTCCAATTTGACGAAATAATCACAGAATTGACATTACAAGCAAATTCTAAGCATTTCTGTGCATTTGTCGCAAAATTCGGTACTTACCACTGAATTGCTTGATGCCCTTGGGCATTTTTTTGCTCAGCCTGACAGGATACAACAAAATATGGCCAAGGGATCCAAGAGGAGTCGGTGAAAGCCTCGAATTTGGCCACATTTGGCCCAAATTTCGACGTTTTGTATGGAAATTGAGCCAAAAACGGGGTTTTGTCGCCAAATCCGGTACTTGCCAGCCTCTCTGTTGATTGTCTTTGTCATTTTCGTGCTCAGCCTGATAGGTTACAACAGAAAATGTCCAAAGGCTCCAAGAAATCTCGGTGAAAGGCTCCAATTTGACGAAATAATCACAGAATTGACATTACAAGCAAATTCTAAGCATTTCTGTGCATTTGTCGCAAAATTCGGTACTTACCACTGAATTGCTTGATGCCCTTGGGCATTTTTTTGCTCAGCCTGACAGGATACAACAAAATATGGCCAAGGGATCCAAGAGGAGTCGGTGAAAGCCTCGAATTTGGCCACATTTGGCCCAAATTTCGACGTTTTGTATGGAAATTGAGCCAAAAACGGGGTTTTGTCGCCAAATCCGGTACTTGCCAGCCTCTCTGTTGAATGTCTTTGTCATTTTCGTGCTCAGCCTGACAGGATACAACAAAATATGGCCAAGGGATCCAAGAGGAGTCGGTGAAAGCCTCGAATTTGGCCACATTTGGCCCAAATTTCGACGTTTTGTATAGAAATTGAGCCAAAAACGGGGTTTTGTCGCCAAATCCGGTACTTGCCAGCCTCTCTGTTGATTGTCTTTGTCATTTTCGTGCTCAGCCTGATAGGTTACAACAGAAAATGTCCAAAGGCTCCAAGAAATCTCGGTGAAAGGCTCCAATTTGACGAAATAATCACAGAATTGACATTACAAGCAAATTCTAAGCATTTCTGTGCATTTGTCGCAAAATTCGGTACTTACCACTGAATTGCTTGATGCCCTTGGGCATTTTTTTGCTCAGCCTGACAGGATACAACAAAATATGGCCAAGGGATCCAAGAGGAGTCGGTGAAAGCCTCGAATTTGGCCACATTTGGCCCAAATTTCGACGTTTTGTATGGAAATTGAGCCAAAAACGGGGTTTTGTCGCCAAATCCGGTACTTGCCAGCCTCTCTGTTGATTGTCTTTGTCATTTTCGTGCTCAGCCTGATAGGTTACAACAGAAAATGTCCAAAGGCTCCAAGAAATCTCGGTGAAAGGCTCCAATTTGACGAAATAATCACAGAATTGACATTACAAGCAAATTCTAAGCATTTCTGTGCATTTGTCGCAAAATTCGGTACTTACCACTGAATTGCTTGATGCCCTTGGGCATTTTTTTGCTCAGCCTGACAGGATACAACAAAATATGGCCAAGGGATCCAAGAGGAGTCGGTGAAAGCCTCGAATTTGGCCACATTTGGCCCAAATTTCGACGTTTTGTATGGAAATTGAGCCAAAAACGGGGTTTTGTCGCCAAATCCGGTACTTGCCAGCCTCTCTGTTGAATGTCTTTGTCATTTTCGTGCTCAGCCTGACAGGATACAACAAAATATGGCCAAGGGATCCAAGAGGAGTCGGTGAAAGCCTCGAATTTGGCCACATTTGGCCCAAATTTCGACGTTTTGTATTGAAATTGAGCCAAAAACGGGGTTTTGTCGCCAAATCCGGTACTTGCCAGCCTCTCTGTTGATTGTCTTTGTCATTTTCGTGCTCAGCCTGATAGGTTACAACAGAAAATGTCCAAAGGCTCCAAGAAATCTCGGTGAAAGGCTCCAATTTGACGAAATAATCACAGAATTGACATTACAAGCAAATTCTAAGCATTTCTGTGCATTTGTCGCAAAATTCGGTACTTACCACTGAATTGCTTGATGCCCTTGGGCATTTTTTTGCTCAGCCTGACAGGATACAACAAAATATGGCCAAGGGATCCAAGAGGAGTCGGTGAAAGCCTCGAATTTGGCCACATTTGGCCCAAATTTCGACGTTTTGTATGGAAATTGAGCCAAAAACGGGGTTTTGTCGCCAAATCCGGTACTTGCCAGCCTCTCTGTTGAATGTCTTTGTCATTTTCGTGCTCAGCCTGACAGGATACAACAAAATATGGCCAAGGGATCCAAGAGGAGTCGGTGAAAGCCTCGAATTTGGCCACATTTGGCCCAAATTTCGACGTTTTGTATTGAAATTGAGCCAAAAACGGGGTTTTGTCGCCAAATCCGGTACTTGCCAGCCTCTCTGTTGATTGTCTTTGTCATTTTCGTGCTCAGCCTGATAGGTTACAACAGAAAATGTCCAAAGGCTCCAAGAAATCTCGGTGAAAGGCTCCAATTTGACGAAATAATCACAGAATTGACATTACAAGCAAATTCTAAGCATTTCTGTGCATTTGTCGCAAAATTCGGTACTTACCACTGAATTGCTTGATGCCCTTGGGCATTTTTTTGCTCAGCCTGACAGGATACAACAAAATATGGCCAAGGGATCCAAGAGGAGTCGGTGAAAGCCTCGAATTTGGCCACATTTGGCCCAAATTTCGACGTTTTGTATGGAAATTGAGCCAAAAACGGGGTTTTGTCGCCAAATCCGGTACTTGCCAGCCTCTCTGTTGAATGTCTTTGTCATTTTCGTGCTCAGCCTGACAGGATACAACAAAATATGGCCAAGGGATCCAAGAGGAGTCGGTGAAAGCCTCGAATTTGGCCACATTTGGCCCAAATTTCGACGTTTTGTATGGAAATTGAGCCAAAAACGGGGTTTTGTCGCCAAATCCGGTACTTGCCAGCCTCTCTGTTGATTGTCTTTGTCATTTTCGTGCTCAGCCTGATAGGTTACAACAGAAAATGTCCAAAGGCTCCAAGAAATCTCGGTGAAAGGCTCCAATTTGACGAAATAATCACAGAATTGACATTACAAGCAAATTCTAAGCATTTCTGTGCATTTGTCGCAAAATTCGGTACTTACCACTGAATTGCTTGATGCCCTTGGGCATTTTTTTGCTCAGCCTGACAGGATACAACAAAATATGGCCAAGGGATCCAAGAGGAGTCGGTGAAAGCCTCGAATTTGGCCACATTTGGCCCAAATTTCGACGTTTTGTATTGAAATTGAGCCAAAAACGGGGTTTTGTCGCCAAATCCGGTACTTGCCAGCCTCTCTGTTGATTGTCTTTGTCATTTTCGTGCTCAGCCTGATAGGTTACAACAGAAAATGTCCAAAGGCTCCAAGAAATCTCGGTGAAAGGCTCCAATTTGACGAAATAATCACAGAATTGACATTACAAGCAAATTCTAAGCATTTCTGTGCATTTGTCGCAAAATTCGGTACTTACCACTGAATTGCTTGATGCCCTTGGGCATTTTTTTGCTCAGCCTGACAGGATACAACAAAATATGGCCAAGGGATCCAAGAGGAGTCGGTGAAAGCCTCGAATTTGGCCACATTTGGCCCAAATTTCGACGTTTTGTATGGAAATTGAGCCAAAAACGGGGTTTTGTCGCCAAATCCGGTACTTGCCAGCCTCTCTGTTGAATGTCTTTGTCATTTTCGTGCTCAGCCTGACAGGATACAACAAAATATGGCCAAGGGATCCAAGAGGAGTCGGTGAAAGCCTCGAATTTGGCCACATTTGGCCCAAATTTCGACGTTTTGTATTGAAATTGAGCCAAAAACGGGGTTTTGTCGCCAAATCCGGTACTTGCCAGCCTCTCTGTTGATTGTCTTTGTCATTTTCGTGCTCAGCCTGATAGGTTACAACAGAAAATGTCCAAAGGCTCCAAGAAATCTCGGTGAAAGGCTCCAATTTGACGAAATAATCACAGAATTGACATTACAAGCAAATTCTAAGCATTTCTGTGCATTTGTCGCAAAATTCGGTACTTACCACTGAATTGCTTGATGCCCTTGGGCATTTTTTTGCTCAGCCTGACAGGATACAACAAAATATGGCCAAGGGATCCAAGAGGAGTCGGTGAAAGCCTCGAATTTGGCCACATTTGGCCCAAATTTCGACGTTTTGTATGGAAATTGAGCCAAAAACGGGGTTTTGTCGCCAAATCCGGTACTTGCCAGCCTCTCTGTTGAATGTCTTTGTCATTTTCGTGCTCAGCCTGACAGGACACAACAAAATATGGCCAAGGGATCCAAGAGGAGTCGGTGAAAGCCTCGAATTTGGCCACATTTGGCCCAAATTTCGACGTTTTGTATTGAAATTGAGCCAAAAACGGGGTTTTGTCGCCTAATCCGGTACTTGCCAGCCTCTCTGTTGATTGTCTTTGTCATTTTCGTGCTCAGCCTGATAGGTTACAACAGAAAATGTCCAAAGGCTCCAAGAAATCTCGGTGAAAGGCTCCAATTTGACGAAATAATCACAGAATTGACATTACAAGCAAATTCTAAGCATTTCTGTGCATTTGTCGCAAAATTCGGTACTTACCACTGAATTGCTTGATGCCCTTGGGCATTTTTTTGCTCAGCCTGACAGGATACAACAAAATATGGCCAAGGGATCCAAGAGGAGTCGGTGAAAGCCTCGAATTTGGCCACATTTGGCCCAAATTTCGACGTTTTGTATGGAAATTGAGCCAAAAACGGGGTTTTGTCGCCAAATCCGGTACTTGCCAGCCTCTCTGTTGAATGTCTTTGTCATTTTCGTGCTCAGCCTGACAGGATACAACAAAATATGGCCAAGGGATCCAAGAGGAGTCGGTGAAAGCCTCGAATTTGGCCACATTTGGCCCAAATTTCGACGTTTTGTATTGAAATTGAGCCAAAAACGGGGTTTTGTCGCCAAATCCGGTACTTGCCAGCCTCTCTGTTGATTGTCTTTGTCATTTTCGTGCTCAGCCTGATAGGTTACAACAGAAAATGTCCAAAGGCTCCAAGAAATCTCGGTGAAAGGCTCCAATTTGACGAAATAATCACAGAATTGACATTACAAGCAAATTCTAAGCATTTCTGTGCATTTGTCGCAAAATTCGGTACTTACCACTGAATTGCTTGATGCCCTTGGGCATTTTTTTGCTCAGCCTGACAGGATACAACAAAATATGGCCAAGGGATCCAAGAGGAGTCGGTGAAAGCCTCGAATTTGGCCACATTTGGCCCAAATTTCGACGTTTTGTATGGAAATTGAGCCAAAAACGGGGTTTTGTCGCCAAATCCGGTACTTGCCAGCCTCTCTGTTGAATGTCTTTGTCATTTTCGTGCTCAGCCTGACAGGATACAACAAAATATGGCCAAGGGATCCAAGAGGAGTCGGTGAAAGCCTCGAATTTGGCCACATTTGGCCCAAATTTCGACGTTTTGTATGGAAATTGAGCCAAAAACGGGGTTTTGTCGCCAAATCCGGTACTTGCCAGCCTCTCTGTTGAATGTCTTTGTCATTTTCGTGCTCAGCCTGACAGGATACAACAAAATATGGCCAAGGGATCCAAGAGGAGTCGGTGAAAGCCTCGAATTTGGCCACATTTGGCCCAAATTTCGACGTTTTGTATTGAAATTGAGCCAAAAACGGGGTTTTGTCGCCAAATCCGGTACTTGCCAGCCTCTCTGTTGATTGTCTTTGTCATTTTCGTGCTCAGCCTGATAGGTTACAACAGAAAATGTCCAAAGGCTCCAAGAAATCTCGGTGAAAGGCTCCAATTTGACGAAATAATCACAGAATTGACATTACAAGCAAATTCTAAGCATTTCTGTGCATTTGTCGCAAAATTCGGTACTTACCACTGAATTGCTTGATGCCCTTGGGCATTTTTTTGCTCAGCCTGACAGGATACAACAAAATATGGCCAAGGGATCCAAGAGGAGTCGGTGAAAGCCTCGAATTTGGCCACATTTGGCCCAAATTTCGACGTTTTGTATGGAAATTGAGCCAAAAACGGGGTTTTGTCGCCAAATCCGGTACTTGCCAGCCTCTCTGTTGATTGTCTTTGTCATTTTCGTGCTCAGCCTGATAGGTTACAACAGAAAATGTCCAAAGGCTCCAAGAAATCTCGGTGAAAGGCTCCAATTTGACGAAATAATCACAGAATTGACATTACAAGCAAATTCTAAGCATTTCTGTGCATTTGTCGCAAAATTCGGTACTTACCACTGAATTGCTTGATGCCCTTGGGCATTTTTTTGCTCAGCCTGACAGGATACAACAAAATATGGCCAAGGGATCCAAGAGGAGTCGGTGAAAGCCTCGAATTTGGCCACATTTGGCCCAAATTTCGACGTTTTGTATGGAAATTGAGCCAAAAACGGGGTTTTGTCGCCAAATCCGGTACTTGCCAGCCTCTCTGTTGAATGTCTTTGTCATTTTCGTGCTCAGCCTGACAGGATACAACAAAATATGGCCAAGGGATCCAAGAGGAGTCGGTGAAAGCCTCGAATTTGGCCACATTTGGCCCAAATTTCGACGTTTTGTATTGAAATTGAGCCAAAAACGGGGTTTTGTCGCCAAATCCGGTACTTGCCAGCCTCTCTGTTGATTGTCTTTGTCATTTTCGTGCTCAGCCTGATAGGTTACAACAGAAAATGTCCAAAGGCTCCAAGAAATCTCGGTGAAAGGCTCCAATTTGACGAAATAATCACAGAATTGACATTACAAGCAAATTCTAAGCATTTCTGTGCATTTGTCGCAAAATTCGGTACTTACCACTGAATTGCTTGATGCCCTTGGGCATTTTTTTGCTCAGCCTGACAGGACACAACAAAATATGGCCAAGGGATCCAAGAGGAGTCGGTGAAAGCCTCGAATTTGGCCACATTTGGCCCAAATTTCGACGTTTTGTATTGAAATTGAGCCAAAAACGGGGTTTTGTCGCCTAATCCGGTACTTGCCAGCCTCTCTGTTGATTGTCTTTGTCATTTTCGTGCTCAGCCTGATAGGTTACAACAGAAAATGTCCAAAGGCTCCAAGAAATCTCGGTGAAAGGCTCCAATTTGACGAAATAATCACAGAATTGACATTACAAGCAAATTCTAAGCATTTCTGTGCATTTGTCGCAAAATTCGGTACTTACCACTGAATTGCTTGATGCCCTTGGGCATTTTTTTGCTCAGCCTGACAGGATACAACAAAATATGGCCAAGGGATCCAAGAGGAGTCGGTGAAAGCCTCGAATTTGGCCACATTTGGCCCAAATTTCGACGTTTTGTATGGAAATTGAGCCAAAAACGGGGTTTTGTCGCCAAATCCGGTACTTGCCAGCCTCTCTGTTGAATGTCTTTGTCATTTTCGTGCTCAGCCTGACAGGATACAACAAAATATGGCCAAGGGATCCAAGAGGAGTCGGTGAAAGCCTCGAATTTGGCCACATTTGGCCCAAATTTCGACGTTTTGTATTGAAATTGAGCCAAAAACGGGGTTTTGTCGCCAAATCCGGTACTTGCCAGCCTCTCTGTTGATTGTCTTTGTCATTTTCGTGCTCAGCCTGATAGGTTACAACAGAAAATGTCCAAAGGCTCCAAGAAATCTCGGTGAAAGGCTCCAATTTGACGAAATAATCACAGAATTGACATTACAAGCAAATTCTAAGCATTTCTGTGCATTTGTCGCAAAATTCGGTACTTACCACTGAATTGCTTGATGCCCTTGGGCATTTTTTTGCTCAGCCTGACAGGATACAACAAAATATGGCCAAGGGATCCAAGAGGAGTCGGTGAAAGCCTCGAATTTGGCCACATTTGGCCCAAATTTCGACGTTTTGTATGGAAATTGAGCCAAAAACGGGGTTTTGTCGCCAAATCCGGTACTTGCCAGCCTCTCTGTTGAATGTCTTTGTCATTTTCGTGCTCAGCCTGACAGGATACAACAAAATATGGCCAAGGGATCCAAGAGGAGTCGGTGAAAGCCTCGAATTTGGCCACATTTGGCCCAAATTTCGACGTTTTGTATTGAAATTGAGCCAAAAACGGGGTTTTGTCGCCAAATCCGGTACTTGCCAGCCTCTCTGTTGATTGTCTTTGTCATTTTCGTGCTCAGCCTGATAGGTTACAACAGAAAATGTCCAAAGGCTCCAAGAAATCTCGGTGAAAGGCTCCAATTTGACGAAATAATCACAGAATTGACATTACAAGCAAATTCTAAGCATTTCTGTGCATTTGTCGCAAAATTCGGTACTTACCACTGAATTGCTTGATGCCCTTGGGCATTTTTTTGCTCAGCCTGACAGGATACAACAAAATATGGCCAAGGGATCCAAGAGGAGTCGGTGAAAGCCTCGAATTTGGCCACATTTGGCCCAAATTTCGACGTTTTGTATGGAAATTGAGCCAAAAACGGGGTTTTGTCGCCAAATCCGGTACTTGCCAGCCTCTCTGTTGAATGTCTTTGTCATTTTCGTGCTCAGCCTGACAGGATACAACAAAATATGGCCAAGGGATCCAAGAGGAGTCGGTGAAAGCCTCGAATTTGGCCACATTTGGCCCAAATTTCGACGTTTTGTATTGAAATTGAGCCAAAAACGGGGTTTTGTCGCCAAATCCGGTACTTGCCAGCCTCTCTGTTGATTGTCTTTGTCATTTTCGTGCTCAGCCTGATAGGTTACAACAGAAAATGTCCAAAGGCTCCAAGAAATCTCGGTGAAAGGCTCCAATTTGACGAAATAATCACAGAATTGACATTACAAGCAAATTCTAAGCATTTCTGTGCATTTGTCGCAAAATTCGGTACTTACCACTGAATTGCTTGATGCCCTTGGGCATTTTTTTGCTCAGCCTGACAGGATACAACAAAATATGGCCAAGGGATCCAAGAGGAGTCGGTGAAAGCCTCGAATTTGGCCACATTTGGCCCAAATTTCGACGTTTTGTATGGAAATTGAGCCAAAAACGGGGTTTTGTCGCCAAATCCGGTATTTGCCAGCCTCTCTGTTGAATGTCTTTGTCATTTTCGTGCTCAGCCTGACAGGATACAACAAAATATGGCCAAGGGATCCAAGAGGAGTCGGTGAAAGCCTCGAATTTGGCCACATTTGGCCCAAATTTCGACGTTTTGTATGGAAATTGAGCCAAAAACGGGGTTTTGTCGCCAAATCCGGTACTTGCCAGCCTCTCTGTTGATTGTCTTTGTCATTTTCGTGCTCAGCCTGATAGGTTACAACAGAAAATGTCCAAAGGCTCCAAGAAATCTCGGTGAAAGGCTCCAATTTGACGAAATAATCACAGAATTGACATTACAAGCAAATTCTAAGCATTTCTGTGCATTTGTCGCAAAATTCGGTACTTACCACTGAATTGCTTGATGCCCTTGGGCATTTTTTTGCTCAGCCTGACAGGATACAACAAAATATGGCCAAGGGATCCAAGAGGAGTCGGTGAAAGCCTCGAATTTGGCCACATTTGGCCCAAATTTCGACGTTTTGTATGGAAATTGAGCCAAAAACGGGGTTTTGTCGCCAAATCCGGTACTTGCCAGCCTCTCTGTTGAATGTCTTTGTCATTTTCGTGCTCAGCCTGACAGGATACAACAAAATATGGCCAAGGGATCCAAGAGGAGTCGGTGAAAGCCTCGAATTTGGCCACATTTGGCCCAAATTTCGACGTTTTGTATTGAAATTGAGCCAAAAACGGGGTTTTGTCGCCAAATCCGGTACTTGCCAGCCTCTCTGTTGATTGTCTTTGTCATTTTCGTGCTCAGCCTGATAGGTTACAACAGAAAATGTCCAAAGGCTCCAAGAAATCTCGGTGAAAGGCTCCAATTTGACGAAATAATCACAGAATTGACATTACAAGCAAATTCTAAGCATTTCTGTGCATTTGTCGCAAAATTCGGTACTTACCACTGAATTGCTTGATGCCCTTGGGCATTTTTTTGCTCAGCCTGACAGGACACAACAAAATATGGCCAAGGGATCCAAGAGGAGTCGGTGAAAGCCTCGAATTTGGCCACATTTGGCCCAAATTTCGACGTTTTGTATTGAAATTGAGCCAAAAACGGGGTTTTGTCGCCTAATCCGGTACTTGCCAGCCTCTCTGTTGATTGTCTTTGTCATTTTCGTGCTCAGCCTGATAGGTTACAACAGAAAATGTCCAAAGGCTCCAAGAAATCTCGGTGAAAGGCTCCAATTTGACGAAATAATCACAGAATTGACATTACAAGCAAATTCTAAGCATTTCTGTGCATTTGTCGCAAAATTCGGTACTTACCACTGAATTGCTTGATGCCCTTGGGCATTTTTTTGCTCAGCCTGACAGGATACAACAAAATATGGCCAAGGGATCCAAGAGGAGTCGGTGAAAGCCTCGAATTTGGCCACATTTGGCCCAAATTTCGACGTTTTGTATGGAAATTGAGCCAAAAACGGGGTTTTGTCGCCAAATCCGGTATTTGCCAGCCTCTCTGTTGAATGTCTTTGTCATTTTCGTGCTCAGCCTGACAGGATACAACAAAATATGGCCAAGGGATCCAAGAGGAGTCGGTGAAAGCCTCGAATTTGGCCACATTTGGCCCAAATTTCGACGTTTTGTATGGAAATTGAGCCAAAAACGGGGTTTTGTCGCCAAATCCGGTACTTGCCAGCCTCTCTGTTGATTGTCTTTGTCATTTTCGTGCTCAGCCTGATAGGTTACAACAGAAAATGTCCAAAGGCTCCAAGAAATCTCGGTGAAAGGCTCCAATTTGACGAAATAATCACAGAATTGACATTACAAGCAAATTCTAAGCATTTCTGTGCATTTGTCGCAAAATTCGGTACTTACCACTGAATTGCTTGATGCCCTTGGGCATTTTTTTGCTCAGCCTGACAGGATACAACAAAATATGGCCAAGGGATCCAAGAGGAGTCGGTGAAAGCCTCGAATTTGGCCACATTTGGCCCAAATTTCGACGTTTTGTATGGAAATTGAGCCAAAAACGGGGTTTTGTCGCCAAATCCGGTACTTGCCAGCCTCTCTGTTGAATGTCTTTGTCATTTTCGTGCTCAGCCTGACAGGATACAACAAAATATGGCCAAGGGATCCAAGAGGAGTCGGTGAAAGCCTCGAATTTGGCCACATTTGGCCCAAATTTCGACGTTTTGTATGGAAATTGAGCCAAAAACGGGGTTTTGTCGCCAAATCCGGTACTTGCCAGCCTCTCTGTTGATTGTCTTTGTCATTTTCGTGCTCAGCCTGATAGGTTACAACAGAAAATGTCCAAAGGCTCCAAGAAATCTCGGTGAAAGGCTCCAATTTGACGAAATAATCACAGAATTGACATTACAAGCAAATTCTAAGCATTTCTGTGCATTTGTCGCAAAATTCGGTACTTACCACTGAATTGCTTGATGCCCTTGGGCATTTTTTTGCTCAGCCTGACAGGATACAACAAAATATGGCCAAGGGATCCAAGAGGAGTCGGTGAAAGCCTCGAATTTGGCCACATTTGGCCCAAATTTCGACGTTTTGTATGGAAATTGAGCCAAAAACGGGGTTTTGTCGCCAAATCCGGTACTTGCCAGCCTCTCTGTTGAATGTCTTTGTCATTTTCGTGCTCAGCCTGACAGGATACAACAAAATATGGCCAAGGGATCCAAGAGGAGTCGGTGAAAGCCTCGAATTTGGCCACATTTGGCCCAAATTTCGACGTTTTGTATTGAAATTGAGCCAAAAACGGGGTTTTGTCGCCAAATCCGGTACTTGCCAGCCTCTCTGTTGATTGTCTTTGTCATTTTCGTGCTCAGCCTGATAGGTTACAACAGAAAATGTCCAAAGGCTCCAAGAAATCTCGGTGAAAGGCTCCAATTTGACGAAATAATCACAGAATTGACATTACAAGCAAATTCTAAGCATTTCTGTGCATTTGTCGCAAAATTCGGTACTTACCACTGAATTGCTTGATGCCCTTGGGCATTTTTTTGCTCAGCCTGACAGGATACAACAAAATATGGCCAAGGGATCCAAGAGGAGTCGGTGAAAGCCTCGAATTTGGCCACATTTGGCCCAAATTTCGACGTTTTGTATGGAAATTGAGCCAAAAACGGGGTTTTGTCGCCAAATCCGGTACTTGCCAGCCTCTCTGTTGAATGTCTTTGTCATTTTCGTGCTCAGCCTGACAGGATACAACAAAATATGGCCAAGGGATCCAAGAGGAGTCGGTGAAAGCCTCGAATTTGGCCACATTTGGCCCAAATTTCGACGTTTTGTATTGAAATTGAGCCAAAAACGGGGTTTTGTCGCCAAATCCGGTACTTGCCAGCCTCTCTGTTGATTGTCTTTGTCATTTTCGTGCTCAGCCTGATAGGTTACAACAGAAAATGTCCAAAGGCTCCAAGAAATCTCGGTGAAAGGCTCCAATTTGACGAAATAATCACAGAATTGACATTACAAGCAAATTCTAAGCATTTCTGTGCATTTGTCGCAAAATTCGGTACTTACCACTGAATTGCTTGATGCCCTTGGGCATTTTTTTGCTCAGCCTGACAGGATACAACAAAATATGGCCAAGGGATCCAAGAGGAGTCGGTGAAAGCCTCGAATTTGGCCACATTTGGCCCAAATTTCGACGTTTTGTATGGAAATTGAGCCAAAAACGGGGTTTTGTCGCCAAATCCGGTACTTGCCAGCCTCTCTGTTGATTGTCTTTGTCATTTTCGTGCTCAGCCTGATAGGTTACAACAGAAAATGTCCAAAGGCTCCAAGAAATCTCGGTGAAAGGCTCCAATTTGACGAAATAATCACAGAATTGACATTACAAGCAAATTCTAAGCATTTCTGTGCATTTGTCGCAAAATTCGGTACTTACCACTGAATTGCTTGATGCCCTTGGGCATTTTTTTGCTCAGCCTGACAGGATACAACAAAATATGGCCAAGGGATCCAAGAGGAGTCGGTGAAAGCCTCGAATTTGGCCACATTTGGCCCAAATTTCGACGTTTTGTATGGAAATTGAGCCAAAAACGGGGTTTTGTCGCCAAATCCGGTACTTGCCAGCCTCTCTGTTGAATGTCTTTGTCATTTTCGTGCTCAGCCTGACAGGATACAACAAAATATGGCCAAGGGATCCAAGAGGAGTCGGTGAAAGCCTCGAATTTGGCCACATTTGGCCCAAATTTCGACGTTTTGTATTGAAATTGAGCCAAAAACGGGGTTTTGTCGCCAAATCCGGTACTTGCCAGCCTCTCTGTTGATTGTCTTTGTCATTTTCGTGCTCAGCCTGATAGGTTACAACAGAAAATGTCCAAAGGCTCCAAGAAATCTCGGTGAAAGGCTCCAATTTGACGAAATAATCACAGAATTGACATTACAAGCAAATTCTAAGCATTTCTGTGCATTTGTCGCAAAATTCGGTACTTACCACTGAATTGCTTGATGCCCTTGGGCATTTTTTTGCTCAGCCTGACAGGATACAACAAAATATGGCCAAGGGATCCAAGAGGAGTCGGTGAAAGCCTCGAATTTGGCCACATTTGGCCCAAATTTCGACGTTTTGTATGGAAATTGAGCCAAAAACGGGGTTTTGTCGCCAAATCCGGTACTTGCCAGCCTCTCTGTTGAATGTCTTTGTCATTTTCGTGCTCAGCCTGACAGGATACAACAAAATATGGCCAAGGGATCCAAGAGGAGTCGGTGAAAGCCTCGAATTTGGCCACATTTGGCCCAAATTTCGACGTTTTGTATTGAAATTGAGCCAAAAACGGGGTTTTGTCGCCAAATCCGGTACTTGCCAGCCTCTCTGTTGATTGTCTTTGTCATTTTCGTGCTCAGCCTGATAGGTTACAACAGAAAATGTCCAAAGGCTCCAAGAAATCTCGGTGAAAGGCTCCAATTTGACGAAATAATCACAGAATTGACATTACAAGCAAATTCTAAGCATTTCTGTGCATTTGTCGCAAAATTCGGTACTTACCACTGAATTGCTTGATGCCCTTGGGCATTTTTTTGCTCAGCCTGACAGGATACAACAAAATATGGCCAAGGGATCCAAGAGGAGTCGGTGAAAGCCTCGAATTTGGCCACATTTGGCCCAAATTTCGACGTTTTGTATGGAAATTGAGCCAAAAACGGGGTTTTGTCGCCTAATCCGGTACTTGCCAGCCTCTCTGTTGATTGTCTTTGTCATTTTCGTGCTCAGCCTGATAGGTTACAACAGAAAATGTCCAAAGGCTCCAAGAAATCTCGGTGAAAGGCTCCAATTTGACGAAATAATCACAGAATTGACATTACAAGCAAATTCTAAGCATTTCTGTGCATTTGTCGCAAAATTCGGTACTTACCACTGAATTGCTTGATGCCCTTGGGCATTTTTTTGCTCAGCCTGACAGGATACAACAAAATATGGCCAAGGGATCCAAGAGGAGTCGGTGAAAGCCTCGAATTTGGCCACATTTGGCCCAAATTTCGACGTTTTGTATGGAAATTGAGCCAAAAACGGGGTTTTGTCGCCAAATCCGGTACTTGCCAGCCTCTCTGTTGAATGTCTTTGTCATTTTCGTGCTCAGCCTGACAGGATACAACAAAATATGGCCAAGGGATCCAAGAGGAGTCGGTGAAAGCCTCGAATTTGGCCACATTTGGCCCAAATTTCGACGTTTTGTATTGAAATTGAGCCAAAAACGGGGTTTTGTCGCCAAATCCGGTACTTGCCAGCCTCTCTGTTGATTGTCTTTGTCATTTTCGTGCTCAGCCTGATAGGTTACAACAGAAAATGTCCAAAGGCTCCAAGAAATCTCGGTGAAAGGCTCCAATTTGACGAAATAATCACAGAATTGACATTACAAGCAAATTCTAAGCATTTCTGTGCATTTGTCGCAAAATTCGGTACTTACCACTGAATTGCTTGATGCCCTTGGGCATTTTTTTGCTCAGCCTGACAGGATACAACAAAATATGGCCAAGGGATCCAAGAGGAGTCGGTGAAAGCCTCGAATTTGGCCACATTTGGCCCAAATTTCGACGTTTTGTATGGAAATTGAGCCAAAAACGGGGTTTTGTCGCCAAATCCGGTACTTGCCAGCCTCTCTGTTGAATGTCTTTGTCATTTTCGTGCTCAGCCTGACAGGATACAACAAAATATGGCCAAGGGATCCAAGAGGAGTCGGTGAAAGCCTCGAATTTGGCCACATTTGGCCCAAATTTCGACGTTTTGTATTGAAATTGAGCCAAAAACGGGGTTTTGTCGCCAAATCCGGTACTTGCCAGCCTCTCTGTTGATTGTCTTTGTCATTTTCGTGCTCAGCCTGATAGGTTACAACAGAAAATGTCCAAAGGCTCCAAGAAATCTCGGTGAAAGGCTCCAATTTGACGAAATAATCACAGAATTGACATTACAAGCAAATTCTAAGCATTTCTGTGCATTTGTCGCAAAATTCGGTACTTACCACTGAATTGCTTGATGCCCTTGGGCATTTTTTTGCTCAGCCTGACAGGATACAACAAAATATGGCCAAGGGATCCAAGAGGAGTCGGTGAAAGCCTCGAATTTGGCCACATTTGGCCCAAATTTCGACGTTTTGTATGGAAATTGAGCCAAAAACGGGGTTTTGTCGCCAAATCCGGTACTTGCCAGCCTCTCTGTTGAATGTCTTTGTCATTTTCGTGCTCAGCCTGACAGGATACAACAAAATATGGCCAAGGGATCCAAGAGGAGTCGGTGAAAGCCTCGAATTTGGCCACATTTGGCCCAAATTTCGACGTTTTGTATTGAAATTGAGCCAAAAACGGGGTTTTGTCGCCAAATCCGGTACTTGCCAGCCTCTCTGTTGATTGTCTTTGTCATTTTCGTGCTCAGCCTGATAGGTTACAACAGAAAATGTCCAAAGGCTCCAAGAAATCTCGGTGAAAGGCTCCAATTTGACGAAATAATCACAGAATTGACATTACAAGCAAATTCTAAGCATTTCTGTGCATTTGTCGCAAAATTCGGTACTTACCACTGAATTGCTTGATGCCCTTGGGCATTTTTTTGCTCAGCCTGACAGGATACAACAAAATATGGCCAAGGGATCCAAGAGGAGTCGGTGAAAGCCTCGAATTTGGCCACATTTGGCCCAAATTTCGACGTTTTGTATGGAAATTGAGCCAAAAACGGGGTTTTGTCGCCAAATCCGGTACTTGCCAGCCTCTCTGTTGATTGTCTTTGTCATTTTCGTGCTCAGCCTGATAGGTTACAACAGAAAATGTCCAAAGGCTCCAAGACATCTCGGTGAAAGGCTCCAATTTGACGAAATAATCACAGAATTGACATTACAAGCAAATTCTAAGCATTTCTGTGCATTTGTCGCAAAATTCGGTACTTACCACTGAATTGCTTGATGCCCTTGGGCATTTTTTTGCTCAGCCTGACAGGATACAACAAAATATGGCCAAGGGATCCAAGAGGAGTCGGTGAAAGCCTCGAATTTGGCCACATTTGGCCCAAATTTCGACGTTTTGTATGGAAATTGAGCCAAAAACGGGGTTTTGTCGCCAAATCCGGTACTTGCCAGCCTCTCTGTTGAATGTCTTTGTCATTTTCGTGCTCAGCCTGACAGGATACAACAAAATATGGCCAAGGGATCCAAGAGGAGTCGGTGAAAGCCTCGAATTTGGCCACATTTGGCCCAAATTTCGACGTTTTGTATTGAAATTGAGCCAAAAACGGGGTTTTGTCGCCAAATCCGGTACTTGCCAGCCTCTCTGTTGATTGTCTTTGTCATTTTCGTGCTCAGCCTGATAGGTTACAACAGAAAATGTCCAAAGGCTCCAAGAAATCTCGGTGAAAGGCTCCAATTTGACGAAATAATCACAGAATTGACATTACAAGCAAATTCTAAGCATTTCTGTGCATTTGTCGCAAAATTCGGTACTTACCACTGAATTGCTTGATGCCCTTGGGCATTTTTTTGCTCAGCCTGACAGGATACAACAAAATATGGCCAAGGGATCCAAGAGGAGTCGGTGAAAGCCTCGAATTTGGCCACATTTGGCCCAAATTTCGACGTTTTGTATGGAAATTGAGCCAAAAACGGGGTTTTGTCGCCAAATCCGGTACTTGCCAGCCTCTCTGTTGAATGTCTTTGTCATTTTCGTGCTCAGCCTGACAGGATACAACAAAATATGGCCAAGGGATCCAAGAGGAGTCGGTGAAAGCCTCGAATTTGGCCACATTTGGCCCAAATTTCGACGTTTTGTATTGAAATTGAGCCAAAAACGGGGTTTTGTCGCCTAATCCGGTACTTGCCAGCCTCTCTGTTGATTGTCTTTGTCATTTTCGTGCTCAGCCTGATAGGTTACAACAGAAAATGTCCAAAGGCTCCAAGAAATCTCGGTGAAAGGCTCCAATTTGACGAAATAATCACAGAATTGACATTACAAGCAAATTCTAAGCATTTCTGTGCATTTGTCGCAAAATTCGGTACTTACCACTGAATTGCTTGATGCCCTTGGGCATTTTTTTGCTCAGCCTGACAGGATACAACAAAATATGGCCAAGGGATCCAAGAGGAGTCGGTGAAAGCCTCGAATTTGGCCACATTTGGCCCAAATTTCGACGTTTTGTATGGAAATTGAGCCAAAAACGGGGTTTTGTCGCCAAATCCGGTACTTGCCAGCCTCTCTGTTGAATGTCTTTGTCATTTTCGTGCTCAGCCTGACAGGATACAACAAAATATGGCCAAGGGATCCAAGAGGAGTCGGTGAAAGCCTCGAATTTGGCCACATTTTGCCCAAATTTCGACGTTTTGTATTGAAATTGAGCCAAAAACGGGGTTTTGTCGCCAAATCCGGTACTTGCCAGCCTCTCTGTTGATTGTCTTTGTCATTTTCGTGCTCAGCCTGATAGGTTACAACAGAAAATGTCCAAAGGCTCCAAGAAATCTCGGTGAAAGGCTCCAATTTGACGAAATAATCACAGAATTGACATTACAAGCAAATTCTAAGCATTTCTGTGCATTTGTCGCAAAATTCGGTACTTACCACTGAATTGCTTGATGCCCTTGGGCATTTTTTTGCTCAGCCTGACAGGATACAACAAAATATGGCCAAGGGATCCAAGAGGAGTCGGTGAAAGCCTCGAATTTGGCCACATTTGGCCCAAATTTCGACGTTTTGTATGGAAATTGAGCCAAAAACGGGGTTTTGTCGCCAAATCCGGTACTTGCCAGCCTCTCTGTTGAATGTCTTTGTCATTTTCGTGCTCAGCCTGACAGGATACAACAAAATATGGCCAAGGGATCCAAGAGGAGTCGGTGAAAGCCTCGAATTTGGCCACATTTGGCCCAAATTTCGACGTTTTGTATTGAAATTGAGCCAAAAACGGGGTTTTGTCGCCAAATCCGGTACTTGCCAGCCTCTCTGTTGATTGTCTTTGTCATTTTCGTGCTCAGCCTGATAGGTTACAACAGAAAATGTCCAAAGGCTCCAAGAAATCTCGGTGAAAGGCTCCAATTTGACGAAATAATCACAGAATTGACATTACAAGCAAATTCTAAGCATTTCTGTGCATTTGTCGCAAAATTCGGTACTTACCACTGAATTGCTTGATGCCCTTGGGCATTTTTTTGCTCAGCCTGACAGGATACAACAAAATATGGCCAAGGGATCCAAGAGGAGTCGGTGAAAGCCTCGAATTTGGCCACATTTGGCCCAAATTTCGACGTTTTGTATGGAAATTGAGCCAAAAACGGGGTTTTGTCGCCAAATCCGGTACTTGCCAGCCTCTCTGTTGAATGTCTTTGTCATTTTCGTGCTCAGCCTGACAGGATACAACAAAATATGGCCAAGGGATCCAAGAGGAGTCGGTGAAAGCCTCGAATTTGGCCACATTTGGCCCAAATTTCGACGTTTTGTATGGAAATTGAGCCAAAAACGGGGTTTTGTCGCCAAATCCGGTACTTGCCAGCCTCTCTGTTGATTGTCTTTGTCATTTTCGTGCTCAGCCTGATAGGTTACAACAGAAAATGTCCAAAGGCTCCAAGAAATCTCGGTGAAAGGCTCCAATTTGACGAAATAATCACAGAATTGACATTACAAGCAAATTCTAAGCATTTCTGTGCATTTGTCGCAAAATTCGGTACTTACCACTGAATTGCTTGATGCCCTTGGGCATTTTTTTGCTCAGCCTGACAGGATACAACAAAATATGGCCAAGGGATCCAAGAGGAGTCGGTGAAAGCCTCGAATTTGGCCACATTTGGCCCAAATTTCGACGTTTTGTATGGAAATTGAGCCAAAAACGGGGTTTTGTCGCCAAATCCGGTACTTGCCAGCCTCTCTGTTGAATGTCTTTGTCATTTTCGTGCTCAGCCTGACAGGATACAACAAAATATGGCCAAGGGATCCAAGAGGAGTCGGTGAAAGCCTCGAATTTGGCCACATTTGGCCCAAATTTCGACGTTTTGTATTGAAATTGAGCCAAAAACGGGGTTTTGTCGCCAAATCCGGTACTTGCCAGCCTCTCTGTTGATTGTCTTTGTCATTTTCGTGCTCAGCCTGATAGGTTACAACAGAAAATGTCCAAAGGCTCCAAGAAATCTCGGTGAAAGGCTCCAATTTGACGAAATAATCACAGAATTGACATTACAAGCAAATTCTAAGCATTTCTGTGCATTTGTCGCAAAATTCGGTACTTACCACTGAATTGCTTGATGCCCTTGGGCATTTTTTTGCTCAGCCTGACAGGACACAACAAAATATGGCCAAGGGATCCAAGAGGAGTCGGTGAAAGCCTCGAATTTGGCCACATTTGGCCCAAATTTCGACGTTTTGTATTGAAATTGAGCCAAAAACGGGGTTTTGTCGCCTAATCCGGTACTTGCCAGCCTCTCTGTTGATTGTCTTTGTCATTTTCGTGCTCAGCCTGATAGGTTACAACAGAAAATGTCCAAAGGCTCCAAGAAATCTCGGTGAAAGGCTCCAATTTGACGAAATAATCACAGAATTGACATTACAAGCAAATTCTAAGCATTTCTGTGCATTTGTCGCAAAATTCGGTACTTACCACTGAATTGCTTGATGCCCTTGGGCATTTTTTTGCTCAGCCTGACAGGATACAACAAAATATGGCCAAGGGATCCAAGAGGAGTCGGTGAAAGCCTCGAATTTGGCCACATTTGGCCCAAATTTCGACGTTTTGTATGGAAATTGAGCCAAAAACGGGGTTTTGTCGCCAAATCCGGTATTTGCCAGCCTCTCTGTTGAATGTCTTTGTCATTTTCGTGCTCAGCCTGACAGGATACAACAAAATATGGCCAAGGGATCCAAGAGGAGTCGGTGAAAGCCTCGAATTTGGCCACATTTGGCCCAAATTTCGACGTTTTGTATTGAAATTGAGCCAAAAACGGGGTTTTGTCGCCAAATCCGGTACTTGCCAGCCTCTCTGTTGATTGTCTTTGTCATTTTCGTGCTCAGCCTGATAGGTTACAACAGAAAATGTCCAAAGGCTCCAAGAAATCTCGGTGAAAGGCTCCAATTTGACGAAATAATCACAGAATTGACATTACAAGCAAATTCTAAGCATTTCTGTGCATTTGTCGCAAAATTCGGTACTTACCACTGAATTGCTTGATGCCCTTGGGCATTTTTTTGCTCAGCCTGACAGGATACAACAAAATATGGCCAAGGGATCCAAGAGGAGTCGGTGAAAGCCTCGAATTTGGCCACATTTGGCCCAAATTTCGACGTTTTGTATGGAAATTGAGCCAAAAACGGGGTTTTGTCGCCAAATCCGGTACTTGCCAGCCTCTCTGTTGAATGTCTTTGTCATTTTCGTGCTCAGCCTGACAGGATACAACAAAATATGGCCAAAGGATCCAAGAGGAGTCGGTGAAAGCCTCGAATTTGGCCACATTTGGCCCAAATTTCGACGTTTTGTATTGAAATTGAGCCAAAAACGGGGTTTTGTCGCCAAATCCGGTACTTGCCAGCCTCTCTGTTGATTGTCTTTGTCATTTTCGTGCTCAGCCTGATAGGTTACAACAGAAAATGTCCAAAGGCTCCAAGAAATCTCGGTGAAAGGCTCCAATTTGACGAAATAATCACAGAATTGACATTACAAGCAAATTCTAAGCATTTCTGTGCATTTGTCGCAAAATTCGGTACTTACCACTGAATTGCTTGATGCCCTTGGGCATTTTTTTGCTCAGCCTGACAGGATACAACAAAATATGGCCAAGGGATCCAAGAGGAGTCGGTGAAAGCCTCGAATTTGGCCACATTTGGCCCAAATTTCGACGTTTTGTATGGAAATTGAGCCAAAAACGGGGTTTTGTCGCCAAATCCGGTATTTGCCAGCCTCTCTGTTGAATGTCTTTGTCATTTTCGTGCTCAGCCTGACAGGATACAACAAAATATGGCCAAGGGATCCAAGAGGAGTCGGTGAAAGCCTCGAATTTGGCCACATTTGGCCCAAATTTCGACGTTTTGTATGGAAATTGAGCCAAAAACGGGGTTTTGTCGCCAAATCCGGTACTTGCCAGCCTCTCTGTTGATTGTCTTTGTCATTTTCGTGCTCAGCCTGATAGGTTACAACAGAAAATGTCCAAAGGCTCCAAGAAATCTCGGTGAAAGGCTCCAATTTGACGAAATAATCACAGAATTGACATTACAAGCAAATTCTAAGCATTTCTGTGCATTTGTCGCAAAATTCGGTACTTACCACTGAATTGCTTGATGCCCTTGCGCATTTTTTTGCTCAGCCTGACAGGATACAACAAAATATGGCCAAGGGATCCAAGAGGAGTCGGTGAAAGCCTCGAATTTGGCCACATTTGGCCCAAATTTCGACGTTTTGTATGGAAATTGAGCCAAAAACGGGGTTTTGTCGCCAAATCCGGTACTTGCCAGCCTCTCTGTTGAATGTCTTTGTCATTTTCGTGCTCAGCCTGACAGGATACAACAAAATATGGCCAAGGGATCCAAGAGGAGTCGGTGAAAGCCTCGAATTTGGCCACATTTGGCCCAAATTTCGACGTTTTGTATTGAAATTGAGCCAAAAACGGGGTTTTGTCGCCAAATCCGGTACTTGCCAGCCTCTCTGTTGATTGTCTTTGTCATTTTCGTGCTCAGCCTGATAGGTTACAACAGAAAATGTCCAAAGGCTCCAAGAAATCTCGGTGAAAGGCTCCAATTTGACGAAATAATCACAGAATTGACATTACAAGCAAATTCTAAGCATTTCTGTGCATTTGTCGCAAAATTCGGTACTTACCACTGAATTGCTTGATGCCCTTGGGCATTTTTTTGCTCAGCCTGACAGGATACAACAAAATATGGCCAAGGGATCCAAGAGGAGTCGGTGAAAGCCTCGAATTTGGCCACATTTGGCCCAAATTTCGACGTTTTGTATGGAAATTGAGCCAAAAACGGGGTTTTGTCGCCAAATCCGGTACTTGCCAGCCTCTCTGTTGAATGTCTTTGTCATTTTCGTGCTCAGCCTGACAGGATACAACAAAATATGGCCAAGGGATCCAAGAGGAGTCGGTGAAAGCCTCGAATTTGGCCACATTTGGCCCAAATTTCGACGTTTTGTATTGAAATTGAGCCAAAAACGGGGTTTTGTCGCCAAATCCGGTACTTGCCAGCCTCTCTGTTGATTGTCTTTGTCATTTTCGTGCTCAGCCTGATAGGTTACAACAGAAAATGTCCAAAGGCTCCAAGAAATCTCGGTGAAAGGCTCCAATTTGACGAAATAATCACAGAATTGACATTACAAGCAAATTCTAAGCATTTCTGTGCATTTGTCGCAAAATTCGGTACTTACCACTGAATTGCTTGATGCCCTTGGGCATTTTTTTGCTCAGCCTGACAGGATACAACAAAATATGGCCAAGGGATCCAAGAGGAGTCGGTGAAAGCCTCGAATTTGGCCACATTTGGCCCAAATTTCGACGTTTTGTATGGAAATTGAGCCAAAAACGGGGTTTTGTCGCCAAATCCGGTACTTGCCAGCCTCTCTGTTGAATGTCTTTGTCATTTTCGTGCTCAGCCTGACAGGATACAACAAAATATGGCCAAGGGATCCAAGAGGAGTCGGTGAAAGCCTCGAATTTGGCCACATTTGGCCCAAATTTCGACGTTTTGTATGGAAATTGAGCCAAAAACGGGGTTTTGTCGCCAAATCCGGTACTTGCCAGCCTCTCTGTTGATTGTCTTTGTCATTTTCGTGCTCAGCCTGATAGGTTACAACAGAAAATGTCCAAAGGCTCCAAGAAATCTCGGTGAAAGGCTCCAATTTGACGAAATAATCACAGAATTGACATTACAAGCAAATTCTAAGCATTTCTGTGCATTTGTCGCAAAATTCGGTACTTACCACTGAATTGCTTGATGCCCTTGGGCATTTTTTTGCTCAGCCTGACAGGATACAACAAAATATGGCCAAGGGATCCAAGAGGAGTCGGTGAAAGCCTCGAATTTGGCCACATTTGGCCCAAATTTCGACGTTTTGTATGGAAATTGAGCCAAAAACGGGGTTTTGTCGCCAAATCCGGTACTTGCCAGCCTCTCTGTTGAATGTCTTTGTCATTTTCGTGCTCAGCCTGACAGGATACAACAAAATATGGCCAAGGGATCCAAGAGGAGTCGGTGAAAGCCTCGAATTTGGCCACATTTGGCCCAAATTTCGACGTTTTGTATTGAAATTGAGCCAAAAACGGGGTTTTGTCGCCAAATCCGGTACTTGCCAGCCTCTCTGTTGATTGTCTTTGTCATTTTCGTGCTCAGCCTGATAGGTTACAACAGAAAATGTCCAAAGGCTCCAAGAAATCTCGGTGAAAGGCTCCAATTTGACGAAATAATCACAGAATTGACATTACAAGCAAATTCTAAGCATTTCTGTGCATTTGTCGCAAAATTCGGTACTTACCACTGAATTGCTTGATGCCCTTGGGCATTTTTTTGCTCAGCCTGACAGGATACAACAAAATATGGCCAAGGGATCCAAGAGGAGTCGGTGAAAGCCTCGAATTTGGCCACATTTGGCCCAAATTTCGACGTTTTGTATGGAAATTGAGCCAAAAACGGGGTTTTGTCGCCAAATCCGGTACTTGCCAGCCTCTCTGTTGAATGTCTTTGTCATTTTCGTGCTCAGCCTGACAGGACACAACAAAATATGGCCAAGGGATCCAAGAGGAGTCGGTGAAAGCCTCGAATTTGGCCACATTTGGCCCAAATTTCGACGTTTTGTATTGAAATTGAGCCAAAAACGGGGTTTTGTCGCCTAATCCGGTACTTGCCAGCCTCTCTGTTGATTGTCTTTGTCATTTTCGTGCTCAGCCTGATAGGTTACAACAGAAAATGTCCAAAGGCTCCAAGAAATCTCGGTGAAAGGCTCCAATTTGACGAAATAATCACAGAATTGACATTACAAGCAAATTCTAAGCATTTCTGTGCATTTGTCGCAAAATTCGGTACTTACCACTGAATTGCTTGATGCCCTTGGGCATTTTTTTGCTCAGCCTGACAGGATACAACAAAATATGGCCAAGGGATCCAAGAGGAGTCGGTGAAAGCCTCGAATTTGGCCACATTTGGCCCAAATTTCGACGTTTTGTATGGAAATTGAGCCAAAAACGGGGTTTTGTCGCCAAATCCGGTACTTGCCAGCCTCTCTGTTGAATGTCTTTGTCATTTTCGTGCTCAGCCTGACAGGATACAACAAAATATGGCCAAGGGATCCAAGAGGAGTCGGTGAAAGCCTCGAATTTGGCCACATTTGGCCCAAATTTCGACGTTTTGTATTGAAATTGAGCCAAAAACGGGGTTTTGTCGCCAAATCCGGTACTTGCCAGCCTCTCTGTTGATTGTCTTTGTCATTTTCGTGCTCAGCCTGATAGGTTACAACAGAAAATGTCCAAAGGCTCCAAGAAATCTCGGTGAAAGGCTCCAATTTGACGAAATAATCACAGAATTGACATTACAAGCAAATTCTAAGCATTTCTGTGCATTTGTCGCAAAATTCGGTACTTACCACTGAATTGCTTGATGCCCTTGGGCATTTTTTTGCTCAGCCTGACAGGATACAACAAAATATGGCCAAGGGATCCAAGAGGAGTCGGTGAAAGCCTCGAATTTGGCCACATTTGGCCCAAATTTCGACGTTTTGTATGGAAATTGAGCCAAAAACGGGGTTTTGTCGCCAAATCCGGTACTTGCCAGCCTCTCTGTTGAATGTCTTTGTCATTTTCGTGCTCAGCCTGACAGGATACAACAAAATATGGCCAAGGGATCCAAGAGGAGTCGGTGAAAGCCTCGAATTTGGCCACATTTGGCCCAAATTTCGACGTTTTGTATTGAAATTGAGCCAAAAACGGGGTTTTGTCGCCAAATCCGGTACTTGCCAGCCTCTCTGTTGATTGTCTTTGTCATTTTCGTGCTCAGCCTGATAGGTTACAACAGAAAATGTCCAAAGGCTCCAAGAAATCTCGGTGAAAGGCTCCAATTTGACGAAATAATCACAGAATTGACATTACAAGCAAATTCTAAGCATTTCTGTGCATTTGTCGCAAAATTCGGTACTTACCACTGAATTGCTTGATGCCCTTGGGCATTTTTTTGCTCAGCCTGACAGGATACAACAAAATATGGCCAAGGGATCCAAGAGGAGTCGGTGAAAGCCTCGAATTTGGCAACATTTGGCCCAAATTTCGACGTTTTGTATGGAAATTGAGCCAAAAACGGGGTTTTGTCGCCAAATCCGGTACTTGCCAGCCTCTCTGTTGATTGTCTTTGTCATTTTCGTGCTCAGCCTGATAGGTTACAACAGAAAATGTCCAAAGGCTCCAAGAAATCTCGGTGAAAGGCTCCAATTTGACGAAATAATCACAGAATTGACATTACAAGCAAATTCTAAGCATTTCTGTGCATTTGTCGCAAAATTCGGTACTTACCACTGAATTGCTTGATGCCCTTGGGCATTTTTTTGCTCAGCCTGACAGGATACAACAAAATATGGCCAAGGGATCCAAGAGGAGTCGGTGAAAGCCTCGAATTTGGCCACATTTGGCCCAAATTTCGACGTTTTGTATGGAAATTGAGCCAAAAACGGGGTTTTGTCGCCAAATCCGGTACTTGCCAGCCTCTCTGTTGAATGTCTTTGTCATTTTCGTGCTCAGCCTGACAGGATACAACAAAATATGGCCAAGGGATCCAAGAGGAGTCGGTGAAAGCCTCGAATTTGGCCACATTTGGCCCAAATTTCGACGTTTTGTATTGAAATTGAGCCAAAAACGGGGTTTTGTCGCCAAATCCGGTACTTGCCAGCCTCTCTGTTGATTGTCTTTGTCATTTTCGTGCTCAGCCTGATAGGTTACAACAGAAAATGTCCAAAGGCTCCAAGAAATCTCGGTGAAAGGCTCCAATTTGACGAAATAATCACAGAATTGACATTACAAGCAAATTCTAAGCATTTCTGTGCATTTGTCTCAAAATTCGGTACTTACCACTGAATTGCTTGATGCCCTTGGGCATTTTTTTGCTCAGCCTGACAGGATACAACAAAATATGGCCAAGGGATCCAAGAGGAGTCGGTGAAAGCCTCGAATTTGGCCACATTTGGCCCAAATTTCGACGTTTTGTATGGAAATTGAGCCAAAAACGGGGTTTTGTCGCCAAATCCGGTATTTGCCAGCCTCTCTGTTGAATGTCTTTGTCATTTTCGTGCTCAGCCTGACAGGATACAACAAAATATGGCCAAGGGATCCAAGAGGAGTCGGTGAAAGCCTCGAATTTGGCCACATTTGGCCCAAATTTCGACGTTTTGTATGGAAATTGAGCCAAAAACGGGGTTTTGTCGCCAAATCCGGTACTTGCCAGCCTCTCTGTTGATTGTCTTTGTCATTTTCGTGCTCAGCCTGATAGGTTACAACAGAAAATGTCCAAAGGCTCCAAGAAATCTCGGTGAAAGGCTCCAATTTGACGAAATAATCACAGAATTGACATTACAAGCAAATTCTAAGCATTTCTGTGCATTTGTCGCAAAATTCGGTACTTACCACTGAATTGCTTGATGCCCTTGGGCATTTTTTTGCTCAGCCTGACAGGATACAACAAAATATGGCCAAGGGATCCAAGAGGAGTCGGTGAAAGCCTCGAATTTGGCCACATTTGGCCCAAATTTCGACGTTTTGTATGGAAATTGAGCCAAAAACGGGGTTTTGTCGCCAAATCCGGTACTTGCCAGCCTCTCTGTTGAATGTCTTTGTCATTTTCGTGCTCAGCCTGACAGGATACAACAAAATATGGCCAAGGGATCCAAGAGGAGTCGGTGAAAGCCTCGAATTTGGCCACATTTGGCCCAAATTTCGACGTTTTGTATTGAAATTGAGCCAAAAACGGGGTTTTGTCGCCAAATCCGGTACTTGCCAGCCTCTCTGTTGAATGTCTTTGTCATTTTCGTGCTCAGCCTGATAGGTTACAACAGAAAATGTCCAAAGGCTCCAAGAAATCTCGGTGAAAGGCTCCAATTTGACGAAATAATCACAGAATTGACATTACAAGCAAATTCTAAGCATTTCTGTGCATTTGTCGCAAAATTCGGTACTTACCACTGAATTGCTTGATGCCCTTGGGCATTTTTTTGCTCAGCCTGACAGGATACAACAAAATATGGCCAAGGGATCCAAGAGGAGTCGGTGAAAGCCTCGAATTTGGCCACATTTGGCCCAAATTTCGACGTTTTGTATGGAAATTGAGCCAAAAACGGGGTTTTGTCGCCAAATCCGGTACTTGCCAGCCTCTCTGTTGATTGTCTTTGTCATTTTCGTGCTCAGCCTGATAGGTTACAACAGAAAATGTCCAAAGGCTCCAAGAAATCTCGGTGAAAGGCTCCAATTTGACGAAATAATCACAGAATTGACATTACAAGCAAATTCTAAGCATTTCTGTGCATTTGTCGCAAAATTCGGTACTTACCACTGAATTGCTTGATGCCCTTGGGCATTTTTTTGCTCAGCCTGACAGGATACAACAAAATATGGCCAAGGGATCCAAGAGGAGTCGGTGAAAGCCTCGAATTTGGCCACATTTGGCCCAAATTTCGACGTTTTGTATGGAAATTGAGCCAAAAACGGGGTTTTGTCGCCAAATCCGGTACTTGCCAGCCTCTCTGTTGAATGTCTTTGCCATTTTCGTGCTCAGCCTGACAGGATACAACAAAATATGGCCAAGGGATCCAAGAGGAGTCGGTGAAAGCCTCGAATTTGGCCACATTTGGTCCAAATTTCGACGTTTTGTATTGAAATTGAGCCAAAAACGGGGTTTTGTCGCCAAATCCGGTACTTGCCAGCCTCTCTGTTGATTGTCTTTGTCATTTTCGTGCTCAGCCTGATAGGTTACAACAGAAAATGTCCAAAGGCTCCAAGAAATCTCGGTGAAAGGCTCCAATTTGACGAAATAATCACAGAATTGACATTACAAGCAAATTCTAAGCATTTCTGTGCATTTGTCGCAAAATTCGGTACTTACCACTGAATTGCTTGATGCCCTTGGGCATTTTTTTGCTCAGCCTGACGGGACACAACAAAATATGGCCAAGGGATCCAAGAGGAGTCGGTGAAAGCCTCGAATTTGGCCACATTTGGCCCAAATTTCGACGTTTTGTATTGAAATTGAGCCAAAAACGGGGTTTTGTCGCCTAATCCGGTACTTGCCAGCCTCTCTGTTGATTGTCTTTGTCATTTTCGTGCTCAGCCTGATAGGTTACAACAGAAAATGTCCAAAGGCTCCAAGAAATCTCGGTGAAAGGCTCCAATTTGACGAAATAATCACAGAATTGACATTACAAGCAAATTCTAAGCATTTCTGTGCATTTGTCGCAAAATTCGGTACTTACCACTGAATTGCTTGATGCCCTTGGGCATTTTTTTGCTCAGCCTGACAGGATACAACAAAATATGGCCAAGGGATCCAAGAGGAGTCGGTGAAAGCCTCGAATTTGGCCACATTTGGCCCAAATTTCGACGTTTTGTATGGAAATTGAGCCAAAAACGGGGTTTTGTCGCCAAATCCGGTACTTGCCAGCCTCTCTGTTGATTGTCTTTGTCATTTTCGTGCTCAGCCTGATAGGTTACAACAGAAAATGTCCAAAGGCTCCAAGAAATCTCGGTGAAAGGCTCCAATTTGACGAAATAATCACAGAATTGACATTACAAGCAAATTCTAAGCATTTCTGTGCATTTGTCGCAAAATTCGGTACTTACCACTGAATTGCTTGATGCCCTTGGGCATTTTTTTGCTCAGCCTGACAGGATACAACAAAATATGGCCAAGGGATCCAAGAGGAGTCGGTGAAAGCCTCGAATTTGGCCACATTTGGCCCAAATTTCGACGTTTTGTATGGAAATTGAGCCAAAAACGTGGTTTTGTCGCCAAATCCGGTACTTGCCAGCCTCTCTGTTGAATGTCTTTGTCATTTTCGTGCTCAGCCTGACAGGACACAACAAAATATGGCCAAGGGATCCAAGAGGAGTCGGTGAAAGCCTCGAATTTGGCCACATTTGGCCCAAATTTCGACGTTTTGTATTGAAATTGAGCCAAAAACGGGGTTTTGTCGCCTAATCCGGTACTTGCCAGCCTCTCTGTTGATTGTCTTTGTCATTTTCGTGCTCAGCCTGATAGGTTACAACAGAAAATGTCCAAAGGCTCCAAGAAATCTCGGTGAAAGGCTCCAATTTGACGAAATAATCACAGAATTGACATTACAAGCAAATTCTAAGCATTTCTGTGCATTTGTCGCAAAATTCGGTACTTACCACTGAATTGCTTGATGCCCTTGGGCATTTTTTTGCTCAGCCTGACAGGATACAACAAAATATGGCCAAGGGATCCAAGAGGAGTCGGTGAAAGCCTCGAATTTGGCCACATTTGGCCCAAATTTCGACGTTTTGTATGGAAATTGAGCCAAAAACGGGGTTTTGTCGCCAAATCCGGTACTTGCCAGCCTCTCTGTTGAATGTCTTTGTCATTTTCGTGCTCAGCCTGACAGGATACAACAAAATATGGCCAAGGGATCCAAGAGGAGTCGGTGAAAGCCTCGAATTTGGCCACATTTGGCCCAAATTTCGACGTTTTGTATTGAAATTGAGCCAAAAACGGGGTTTTGTCGCCAAATCCGGTACTTGCCAGCCTCTCTGTTGAATGTCTTTGTCATTTTCGTGCTCAGCCTGATAGGTTACAACAGAAAATGTCCAAAGGCTCCAAGAAATCTCGGTGAAAGGCTCCAATTTGACGAAATAATCACAGAATTGACATTACAAGCAAATTCTAAGCATTTCTGTGCATTTGTCGCAAAATTCGGTACTTACCACTGAATTGCTTGATGCCCTTGGGCATTTTTTTGCTCAGCCTGACAGGATACAACAAAATATGGCCAAGGGATCCAAGAGGAGTCGGTGAAAGCCTCGAATTTGGCCACATTTGGCCCAAATTTCGACGTTTTGTATGGAAATTGAGCCAAAAACGGGGTTTTGTCGCCAAATCCGGTACTTGCCAGCCTCTCTGTTGATTGTCTTTGTCATTTTCGTGCTCAGCCTGATAGGTTACAACAGAAAATGTCCAAAGGCTCCAAGAAATCTCGGTGAAAGGCTCCAATTTGACGAAATAATCACAGAATTGACATTACAAGCAAATTCTAAGCATTTCCTTGCATTTGTCGCAAAATTCGGTACTTACCACTGAATTGCTTGATGCCCTTGGGCATTTTTTTGCTCAGCCTGACAGGATACAACAAAATATGGCCAAGGGATCCAAGAGGAGTCGGTGAAAGCCTCGAATTTGGCCACATTTGGCCCAAATTTCGACGTTTTGTATGGAAATTGAGCCAAAAACGGGGTTTTGTCGCCAAATCCGGTACTTGCCAGCCTCTCTGTTGAATGTCTTTGTCATTTTCGTGCTCAGCCTGACAGGATACAACAAAATATGGCCAAGGGATCCAAGAGGAGTCGGTGAAAGCCTCGAATTTGGCCACATTTGGCCCAAATTTCGACGTTTTGTATTGAAATTGAGCCAAAAACGGGGTTTTGTCGCCAAATCCGGTACTTGCCAGCCTCTCTGTTGATTGTCTTTGTCATTTTCGTGCTCAGCCTGATAGGTTACAACAGAAAATGTCCAAAGGCTCCAAGAAATCTCGGTGAAAGGCTCCAATTTGACGAAATAATCACAGAATTGACATTACAAGCAAATTCTAAGCATTTCTGTGCATTTGTCGCAAAATTCGGTACTTACCACTGAATTGCTTGATGCCCTTGGGCATTTTTTTGCTCAGCCTGACAGGACACAACAAAATATGGCCAAGGGATCCAAGAGGAGTCGGTGAAAGCCTCGAATTTGGCCACATTTGGCCCAAATTTCGACGTTTTGTATTGAAATTGAGCCAAAAACGGGGTTTTGTCGCCTAATCCGGTACTTGCCAGCCTCTCTGTTGATTGTCTTTGTCATTTTCGTGCTCAGCCTGATAGGTTACAACAGAAAATGTCCAAAGGCTCCAAGAAATCTCGGTGAAAGGCTCCAATTTGACGAAATAATCACAGAATTGACATTACAAGCAAATTCTAAGCATTTCTGTGCATTTGTCGCAAAATTCGGTACTTACCACTGAATTGCTTGATGCCCTTGGGCATTTTTTTGCTCAGCCTGACAGGATACAACAAAATATGGCCAAGGGATCCAAGAGGAGTCGGTGAAAGCCTCGAATTTGGCCACATTTGGCCCAAATTTCGACGTTTTGTATGGAAATTGAGCCAAAAACGGGGTTTTGTCGCCAAATCCGGTACTTGCCAGCCTCTCTGTTGAATGTCTTTGTCATTTTCGTGCTCAGCCTGACAGGATACAACAAAATATGGCCAAGGGATCCAAGAGGAGTCGGTGAAAGCCTCGAATTTGGCCACATTTGGCCCAAATTTCGACGTTTTGTATTGAAATTGAGCCAAAAACGGGGTTTTGTCGCCAAATCCGGTACTTGCCAGCCTCTCTGTTGATTGTCTTTGTCATTTTCGTGCTCAGCCTGATAGGTTACAACAGAAAATGTCCAAAGGCTCCAAGAAATCTCGGTGAAAGGCTCCAATTTGACGAAATAATCACAGAATTGACATTACAAGCAAATTCTAAGCATTTCTGTGCATTTGTCGCAAAATTCGGTACTTACCACTGAATTGCTTGATGCCCTTGGGCATTTTTTTGCTCAGCCTGACAGGATACAACAAAATATGGCCAAGGGATCCAAGAGGAGTCGGTGAAAGCCTCGAATTTGGCCACATTTGGCCCAAATTTCGACGTTTTGTATGGAAATTGAGCCAAAAACGGGGTTTTGTCGCCAAATCCGGTACTTGCCAGCCTCTCTGTTGAATGTCTTTGTCATTTTCGTGCTCAGCCTGACAGGATACAACAAAATATGGCCAAGGGATCCAAGAGGAGTCGGTGAAAGCCTCGAATTTGGCCACATTTGGCCCAAATTTCGACGTTTTGTATTGAAATTGAGCCAAAAACGGGGTTTTGTCGCCAAATCCGGTACTTGCCAGCCTCTCTGTTGATTGTCTTTGTCATTTTCGTGCTCAGCCTGATAGGTTACAACAGAAAATGTCCAAAGGCTCCAAGAAATCTCGGTGAAAGGCTCCAATTTGACGAAATAATCACAGAATTGACATTACAAGCAAATTCTAAGCATTTCTGTGCATTTGTCGCAAAATTCGGTACTTACCACTGAATTGCTTGATGCCCTTGGGCATTTTTTTGCTCAGCCTGACAGGATACAACAAAATATGGCCAAGGGATCCAAGAGGAGTCGGTGAAAGCCTCGAATTTGGCCACATTTGGCCCAAATTTCGACGTTTTGTATGGAAATTGAGCCAAAAACGGGGTTTTGTCGCCAAATCCGGTACTTGCCAGCCTCTCTGTTGAATGTCTTTGTCATTTTCGTGCTCAGCCTGACAGGATACAACAAAATATGGCCAAGGGATCCAAGAGGAGTCGGTGAAAGCCTCGAATTTGGCCACATTTGGCCCAAATTTCGACGTTTTGTATTGAAATTGAGCCAAAAACGGGGTTTTGTCGCCAAATCCGGTACTTGCCAGCCTCTCTGTTGATTGTCTTTGTCATTTTCGTGCTCAGCCTGATAGGTTACAACAGAAAATGTCCAAAGGCTCCAAGAAATCTCGGTGAAAGGCTCCAATTTGACGAAATAATCACAGAATTGACATTACAAGCAAATTCTAAGCATTTCTGTGCATTTGTCGCAAAATTCGGTACTTACCACTGAATTGCTTGATGCCCTTGGGCATTTTTTTGCTCAGCCTGACAGGATACAACAAAATATGGCCAAGGGATCCAAGAGGAGTCGGTGAAAGCCTCGAATTTGGCCACATTTGGCCCAAATTTCGACGTTTTGTATGGAAATTGAGCCAAAAACGGGGTTTTGTCGCCAAATCCGGTACTTGCCAGCCTCTCTGTTGATTGTCTTTGTCATTTTCGTGCTCAGCCTGATAGGTTACAACAGAAAATGTCCAAAGGCTCCAAGAAATCTCGGTGAAAGGCTCCAATTTGACGAAATAATCACAGAATTGACATTACAAGCAAATTCTAAGCATTTCTGTGCATTTGTCGCAAAATTCGGTACTTACCACTGAATTGCTTGATGCCCTTGGGCATTTTTTTGCTCAGCCTGACAGGATACAACAAAATATGGCCAAGGGATCCAAGAGGAGTCGGTGAAAGCCTCGAATTTGGCCACATTTGGCCCAAATTTCGACGTTTTGTATGGAAATTGAGCCAAAAACGGGGTTTTGTCGCCAAATCCGGTACTTGCCAGCCTCTCTGTTGAATGTCTTTGTCATTTTCGTGCTCAGCCTGACAGGATACAACAAAATATGGCCAAGGGATCCAAGAGGAGTTGGTGAAAGCCTCGAATTTGGCCACATTTGGCCCAAATTTCGACGTTTTGTATTGAAATTGAGCCAAAAACGGGGTTTTGTCGCCAAATCCGGTACTTGCCAGCCTCTCTGTTGATTGTCTTTGTCATTTTCGTGCTCAGCCTGATAGGTTACAACAGAAAATGTCCAAAGGCTCCAAGAAATCTCGGTGAAAGGCTCCAATTTGACGAAATAATCACAGAATTGACATTACAAGCAAATTCTAAGCATTTCTGTGCATTTGTCGCAAAATTCGGTACTTACCACTGAATTGCTTGATGCCCTTGGGCATTTTTTTGCTCAGCCTGACAGGACACAACAAAATATGGCCAAGGGATCCAAGAGGAGTCGGTGAAAGCCTCGAATTTGGCCACATTTGGCCCAAATTTCGACGTTTTGTATGGAAATTGAGCCAAAAACGGGGTTTTGTCGCCAAATCCGGTACTTGCCAGCCTCTCTGTTGAATGTCTTTGTCATTTTCGTGCTCAGCCTGATAGGTTACAACAGAAAATGTCCAAAGGCTCCAAGAAATCTCGGTGAAAGGCTCCAATTTGACGAAATAATCACAGAATTGACATTACAAGCAAATTCTAAGCATTTCTGTGCATTTGTCGCAAAATTCGGTACTTACCACTGAATTGCTTGATGCCCTTGGGCATTTTTTTGCTCAGCCTGACAGGATACAACAAAATATGGCCAAGGGATCCAAGAGGAGTCGGTGAAAGCCTCGAATTTGGCCACATTTGGCCCAAATTTCGACGTTTTGTATGGAAATTGAGCCAAAAACGGGGTTTTGTCGCCAAATCCGGTACTTGCCAGCCTCTCTGTTGAATGTCTTTGTCATTTTCGTGCTCAGCCTGACAGGATACAACAAAATATGGCCAAGGGATCCAAGAGGAGTCGGTGAAAGCCTCGAATTTGGCCACATTTGGCCCAAATTTCGACGTTTTGTATTGAAATTGAGCCAAAAACGGGGTTTTGTCGCCAAATCCGGTACTTGCCAGCCTCTCTGTTGATTGTCTTTGTCATTTTCGTGCTCAGCCTGATAGGTTACAACAGAAAATGTCCAAAGGCTCCAAGAAATCTCGGTGAAAGGCTCCAATTTGACGAAATAATCACAGAATTGACATTACAAGCAAATTCTAAGCATTTCTGTGCATTTGTCGCAAAATTCGGTACTTACCACTGAATTGCTTGATGCCCTTGGGCATTTTTTTGCTCAGCCTGACAGGACACAACAAAATATGGCCAAGGGATCCAAGAGGAGTCGGTGAAAGCCTCGAATTTGGCCACATTTGGCCCAAATTTCGACGTTTTGTATGGAAATTGAGCCAAAAACGGGGTTTTGTCGCCAAATCCGGTACTTGCCAGCCTCTCTGTTGAATGTCTTTGTCATTTTCGTGCTCAGCCTGATAGGTTACAACAGAAAATGTCCAAAGGCTCCAAGAAATCTCGGTGAAAGGCTCCAATTTGACGAAATAATCACAGAATTGACATTACAAGCAAATTCTAAGCATTTCTGTGCATTTGTCGCAAAATTCGGTACTTACCACTGAATTGCTTGATGCCCTTGGGCATTTTTTTGCTCAGCCTGACAGGATACAACAAAATATGGCCAAGGGATCCAAGAGGAGTCGGTGAAAGCCTCGAATTTGGCCACATTTGGCCCAAATTTCGACGTTTTGTATGGAAATTGAGCCAAAAACGGGGTTTTGTCGCCAAATCCGGTACTTGCCAGCCTCTCTGTTGATTGTCTTTGTCATTTTCGTGCTCAGCCTGATAGGTTACAACAGAAAATGTCCAAAGGCTCCAAGAAATCTCGGTGAAAGGCTCCAATTTGACGAAATAATCACAGAATTGACATTACAAGCAAATTCTAAGCATTTCTGTGCATTTGTCGCAAAATTCGGTACTTACCACTGAATTGCTTGATGCCCTTGGGCATTTTTTTGCTCAGCCTGACAGGATACAACAAAATATGGCCAAGGGATCCAAGAGGAGTCGGTGAAAGCCTCGAATTTGGCCACATTTGGCCCAAATTTCGACGTTTTGTATGGAAATTGAGCCAAAAACGGGGTTTTGTCGCCAAATCCGGTACTTGCCAGCCTCTCTGTTGAATGTCTTTGTCATTTTCGTGCTCAGCCTGACAGGATACAACAAAATATGGCCAAGGGATCCAAGAGGAGTCGGTGAAAGCCTCGAATTTTGCCACATTTGGCCCAAATTTCGACGTTTTGTATTGAAATTGAGCCAAAAACGGGGTTTTGTCGCCAAATCCGGTACTTGCCAGCCTCTCTGTTGATTGTCTTTGTCATTTTCGTGCTCAGCCTGATAGGTTACAACAGAAAATGTCCAAAGGCTCCAAGAAATCTCGGTGAAAGGCTCCAATTTGACGAAATAATCACAGAATTGACATTACAAGCAAATTCTAAGCATTTCTGTGCATTTGTCGCAAAATTCGGTACTTACCACTGAATTGCTTGATGCCCTTGGGCATTTTTTTGCTCAGCCTGACAGGATACAACAAAATATGGCCAAGGGATCCAAGAGGAGTCGGTGAAAGCCTCGAATTTGGCCACATTTGGCCCAAATTTCGACGTTTTGTATGGAAATTGAGCCAAAAACGGGGTTTTGTCGCCAAATCCGGTACTTGCCAGCCTCTCTGTTGATTGTCTTTGTCATTTTCGTGCTCAGCCTGATAGGTTACAACAGAAAATGTCCAAAGGCTCCAAGAAATCTCGGTGAAAGGCTCCAATTTGACGAAATAATCACAGAATTGACATTACAAGCAAATTCTAAGCATTTCTGTGCATTTGTCGCAAAATTCGGTACTTACCACTGAATTGCTTGATGCCCTTGGGCATTTTTTTGCTCAGCCTGACAGGATACAACAAAATATGGCCAAGGGATCCAAGAGGAGTCGGTGAAAGCCTCGAATTTGGCCACATTTGGCCCAAATTTCGACGTTTTGTATGGAAATTGAGCCAAAAACGGGGTTTTGTCGCCAAATCCGGTACTTGCCAGCCTCTCTGTTGAATGTCTTTGTCATTTTCGTGCTCAGCCTGACAGGATACAACAAAATATGGCCAAGGGATCCAAGAGGAGTCGGTGAAAGCCTCGAATTTGGCCACATTTGGCCCAAATTTCGACGTTTTGTATTGAAATTGAGCCAAAAACGGGGTTTTGTCGCCAAATCCGGTACTTGCCAGCCTCTCTGTTGATTGTCTTTGTCATTTTCGTGCTCAGCCTGATAGGTTACAACAGAAAATGTCCAAAGGCTCCAAGAAATCTCGGTGAAAGGCTCCAATTTGACGAAATAATCACAGAATTGACATTACAAGCAAATTCTAAGCATTTCTGTGCATTTGTCGCAAAATTCGGTACTTACCACTGAATTGCTTGATGCCCTTGGGCATTTTTTTGCTCAGCCTGACAGGATACAACAAAATATGGCCAAGGGATCCAAGAGGAGTCGGTGAAAGCCTCGAATTTGGCCACATTTGGCCCAAATTTCGACGTTTTGTATGGAAATTGAGCCAAAAACGGGGTTTTGTCGCCAAATCCGGTACTTGCCAGCCTCTCTGTTGAATGTCTTTGTCATTTTCGTGCTCAGCCTGACAGGATACAACAAAATATGGCCAAGGGATCCAAGAGGAGTCGGTGAAAGCCTCGAATTTGGCCACATTTGGCCCAAATTTCGACGTTTTGTATTGAAATTGAGCCAAAAACGGGGTTTTGTCGCCAAATCCGGTACTTGCCAGCCTCTCTGTTGATTGTCTTTGTCATTTTCGTGCTCAGCCTGATAGGTTACAACAGAAAATGTCCAAAGGCTCCAAGAAATCTCGGTGAAAGGCTCCAATTTGACGAAATAATCACAGAATTGACATTACAAGCAAATTCTAAGCATTTCTGTGCATTTGTCGCAAAATTCGGTACTTACCACTGAATTGCTTGATGCCCTTGGGCATTTTTTTGCTCAGCCTGACAGGATACAACAAAATATGGCCAAGGGATCCAAGAGGAGTCGGTGAAAGCCTCGAATTTGGCCACATTTGGCCCAAATTTCGACGTTTTGTATGGAAATTGAGCCAAAAACGGGGTTTTGTCGCCAAATCCGGTACTTGCCAGCCTCTCTGTTGATTGTCTTTGTCATTTTCGTGCTCAGCCTGATAGGTTACAACAGAAAATGTCCAAAGGCTCCAAGAAATCTCGGTGAAAGGCTCCAATTTGACGAAATAATCACAGAATTGACATTACAAGCAAATTCTAAGCATTTCTGTGCATTTGTCGCAAAATTCGGTACTTACCACTGAATTGCTTGATGCCCTTGGGCATTTTTTTGCTCAGCCTGACAGGATACAACAAAATATGGCCAAGGGATCCAAGAGGAGTCGGTGAAAGCCTCGAATTTGGCCACATTTGGCCCAAATTTCGACGTTTTGTATGGAAATTGAGCCAAAAACGGGGTTTTGTCGCCAAATCCGGTACTTGCCAGCCTCTCTGTTGAATGTCTTTGTCATTTTCGTGCTCAGCCTGACAGGATACAACAAAATATGGCCAAGGGATCCAAGAGGAGTCGGTGAAAGCCTCGAATTTGGCCACATTTGGCCCAAATTTCGACGTTTTGTATTGAAATTGAGCCAAAAACGGGGTTTTGTCGCCAAATCCGGTACTTGCCAGCCTCTCTGTTGATTGTCTTTGTCATTTTCGTGCTCAGCCTGATAGGTTACAACAGAAAATGTCCAAAGGCTCCAAGAAATCTCGGTGAAAGGCTCCAATTTGACGAAATAATCACAGAATTGACATTACAAGCAAATTCTAAGCATTTCTGTGCATTTGTCGCAAAATTCGGTACTTACCACTGAATTGCTTGATGCCCTTGGGCATTTTTTTGCTCAGCCTGACAGGATACAACAAAATATGGCCAAGGGATCCAAGAGGAGTCGGTGAAAGCCTCGAATTTGGCCACATTTGGCCCAAATTTCGACGTTTTGTATGGAAATTGAGCCAAAAACGGGGTTTTGTCGCCAAATCCGGTACTTGCCAGCCTCTCTGTTGAATGTCTTTGTCATTTTCGTGCTCAGCCTGACAGGATACAACAAAATATGGCCAAGGGATCCAAGAGGAGTCGGTGAAAGCCTCGAATTTGGCCACATTTGGCCCAAATTTCGACGTTTTGTATTGAAATTGAGCCAAAAACGGGGTTTTGTCGCCAAATCCGGTACTTGCCAGCCTCTCTGTTGATTGTCTTTGTCATTTTCGTGCTCAGCCTGATAGGTTACAACAGAAAATGTCCAAAGGCTCCAAGAAATCTCGGTGAAAGGCTCCAATTTGACGAAATAATCACAGAATTGACATTACAAGCAAATTCTAAGCATTTCTGTGCATTTGTCGCAAAATTCGGTACTTACCACTGAATTGCTTGATGCCCTTGGGCATTTTTTTGCTCAGCCTGACAGGATACAACAAAATATGGCCAAGGGATCCAAGAGGAGTCGGTGAAAGCCTCGAATTTGGCCACATTTGGCCCAAATTTCGACGTTTTGTATGGAAATTGAGCCAAAAACGGGGTTTTGTCGCCAAATCCGGTACTTGCCAGCCTCTCTGTTGATTGTCTTTGTCATTTTCGTGCTCAGCCTGATAGGTTACAACAGAAAATGTCCAAAGGCTCCAAGAAATCTCGGTGAAAGGCTCCAATTTGACGAAATAATCACAGAATTGACATTACAAGCAAATTCTAAGCATTTCTGTGCATTTGTCGCAAAATTCGGTACTTACCACTGAATTGCTTGATGCCCTTGGGCATTTTTTTGCTCAGCCTGACAGGATACAACAAAATATGGCCAAGGGATCCAAGAGGAGTCGGTGAAAGCCTCGAATTTGGCCACATTTGGCCCAAATTTCGACGTTTTGTATGGAAATTGAGCCAAAAACGGGGTTTTGTCGCCAAATCCGGTACTTGCCAGCCTCTCTGTTGAATGTCTTTGTCATTTTCGTGCTCAGCCTGACAGGATACAACAAAATATGGCCAAGGGATCCAAGAGGAGTCGGTGAAAGCCTCGAATTTGGCCACATTTGGCCCAAATTTCGACGTTTTGTATTGAAATTGAGCCAAAAACGGGGTTTTGTCGCCAAATCCGGTACTTGCCAGCCTCTCTGTTGATTGTCTTTGTCATTTTCGTGCTCAGCCTGATAGGTTACAACAGAAAATGTCCAAAGGCTCCAAGAAATCTCGGTGAAAGGCTCCAATTTGACGAAATAATCACAGAATTGACATTACAAGCAAATTCTAAGCATTTCTGTGCATTTGTCGCAAAATTCGGTACTTACCACTGAATTGCTTGATGCCCTTGGGCATTTTTTTGCTCAGCCTGACAGGATACAACAAAATATGGCCAAGGGATCCAAGAGGAGTCGGTGAAAGCCTCGAATTTGGCCACATTTGGCCCAAATTTCGACGTTTTGTATTGAAATTGAGCCAAAAACGGGGTTTTGTCGCCAAATCCGGTACTTGCCAGCCTCTCTGTTGATTGTCTTTGTCATTTTCGTGCTCAGCCTGATAGGTTACAACAGAAAATGTCCAAAGGCTCCAAGAAATCTCGGTGAAAGGCTCCAATTTGACGAAATAATCACAGAATTGACATTACAAGCAAATTCTAAGCATTTCTGTGCATTTGTCGCAAAATTCGGTACTTACCACTGAATTGCTTGATGCCCTTGGGCATTTTTTTGCTCAGCCTGACAGGATACAACAAAATATGGCCAAGGGATCCAAGAGGAGTCGGTGAAAGCCTCGAATTTGGCCACATTTGGCCCAAATTTCGACGTTTTGTATGGAAATTGAGCCAAAAACGGGGTTTTGTCGCCAAATCCGGTACTTGCCAGCCTCTCTGTTGAATGTCTTTGTCATTTTCGTGCTCAGCCTGACAGGACACAACAAAATATGGCCAAGGGATCCAAGAGGAGTCGGTGAAAGCCTCGAATTTGGCCACATTTGGCCCAAATTTCGACGTTTTGTATTGAAATTGAGCCAAAAACGGGGTTTTGTCGCCTAATCCGGTACTTGCCAGCCTCTCTGTTGATTGTCTTTGTCATTTTCGTGCTCAGCCTGATAGGTTACAACAGAAAATGTCCAAAGGCTCCAAGAAATCTCGGTGAAAGGCTCCAATTTGACGAAATAATCACAGAATTGACATTACAAGCAAATTCTAAGCATTTCTGTGCATTTGTCGCAAAATTCGGTACTTACCACTGAATTGCTTGATGCCCTTGGGCATTTTTTTGCTCAGCCTGACAGGATACAACAAAATATGGCCAAGGGATCCAAGAGGAGTCGGTGAAAGCCTCGAATTTGGCCACATTTGGCCCAAATTTCGACGTTTTGTATGGAAATTGAGCCAAAAACGGGGTTTTGTCGCCAAATCCGGTACTTGCCAGCCTCTCTGTTGAATGTCTTTGTCATTTTCGTGCTCAGCCTGACAGGATACAACAAAATATGGCCAAGGGATCCAAGAGGAGTCGGTGAAAGCCTCGAATTTGGCCACATTTGGCCCAAATTTCGACGTTTTGTATTGAAATTGAGCCAAAAACGGGGTTTTGTCGCCAAATCCGGTACTTGCCAGCCTCTCTGTTGATTGTCTTTGTCATTTTCGTGCTCAGCCTGATAGGTTACAACAGAAAATGTCCAAAGGCTCCAAGAAATCTCGGTGAAAGGCTCCAATTTGACGAAATAATCACAGAATTGACATTACAAGCAAATTCTAAGCATTTCTGTGCATTTGTCGCAAAATTCGGTACTTACCACTGAATTGCTTGATGCCCTTGGGCATTTTTTTGCTCAGCCTGACAGGATACAACAAAATATGGCCAAGGGATCCAAGAGGAGTCGGTGAAAGCCTCGAATTTGGCCACATTTGGCCCAAATTTCGACGTTTTGTATGGAAATTGAGCCAAAAACGGGGTTTTGTCGCCAAATCCGGTACTTGCCAGCCTCTCTGTTGAATGTCTTTGTCATTTTCGTGCTCAGCCTGACAGGATACAACAAAATATGGCCAAGGGATCCAAGAGGAGTCGGTGAAAGCCTCGAATTTGGCCACATTTGGCCCAAATTTCGACGTTTTGTATGGAAATTGAGCCAAAAACGGGGTTTTGTCGCCAAATCCGGTACTTGCCAGCCTCTCTGTTGATTGTCTTTGTCATTTTCGTGCTCAGCCTGATAGGTTACAACAGAAAATGTCCAAAGGCTCCAAGAAATCTCGGTGAAAGGCTCCAATTTGACGAAATAATCACAGAATTGACATTACAAGCAAATTCTAAGCATTTCTGTGCATTTGTCGCAAAATTCGGTACTTACCACTGAATTGCTTGATGCCCTTGGGCATTTTTTTGCTCAGCCTGACAGGATACAACAAAATATGGCCAAGGGATCCAAGAGGAGTCGGTGAAAGCCTCGAATTTGGCCACATTTGGCCCAAATTTCGACGTTTTGTATGGAAATTGAGCCAAAAACGGGGTTTTGTCGCCAAATCCGGTACTTGCCAGCCTCTCTGTTGAATGTCTTTGTCATTTTCGTGCTCAGCCTGACAGGACACAACAAAATATGGCCAAGGGATCCAAGAGGAGTCGGTGAAAGCCTCGAATTTGGCCACATTTGGCCCAAATTTCGACGTTTTGTATTGAAATTGAGCCAAAAACGGGGTTTTGTCGCCAAATCCGGTACTTGCCAGCCTCTCTGTTGATTGTCTTTGTCATTTTCGTGCTCAGCCTGATAGGTTACAACAGAAAATGTCCAAAGGCTCCAAGAAATCTCGGTGAAAGGCTCCAATTTGACGAAATAATCACAGAATTGACATTACAAGCAAATTCTAAGCATTTCTGTGCATTTGTCGCAAAATTCGGTACTTACCACTGAATTGCTTGATGCCCTTGGGCATTTTTTTGCTCAGCCTGACAGGATACAACAAAATATGGCCAAGGGATCCAAGAGGAGTCGGTGAAAGCCTCGAATTTGGCCACATTTGGCCCAAATTTCGACGTTTTGTATGGAAATTGAGCCAAAAACGGGGTTTTGTCGCCAAATCCGGTACTTGCCAGCCTCTCTGTTGATTGTCTTTGTCATTTTCGTGCTCAGCCTGATAGGTTACAACAGAAAATGTCCAAAGGCTCCAAGAAATCTCGGTGAAAGGCTCCAATTTGACGAAATAATCACAGAATTGACATTACAAGCAAATTCTAAGCATTTCTGTGCATTTGTCGCAAAATTCGGTACTTACCACTGAATTGCTTGATGCCCTTGGGCATTTTTTTGCTCAGCCTGACAGGATACAACAAAATATGGCCAAGGGATCCAAGAGGAGTCGGTGAAAGCCTCGAATTTGGCCACATTTGGCCCAAATTTCGACGTTTTGTATGGAAATTGAGCCAAAAACGGGGTTTTGTCGCCAAATCCGGTACTTGCCAGCCTCTCTGTTGAATGTCTTTGTCATTTTCGTGCTCAGCCTGACAGGATACAACAAAATATGGCCAAGGGATCCAAGAGGAGTCGGTGAAAGCCTCGAATTTGGCCACATTTGGCCCAAATTTCGACGTTTTGTATTGAAATTGAGCCAAAAACGGGGTTTTGTCGCCAAATCCGGTACTTGCCAGCCTCTCTGTTGATTGTCTTTGTCATTTTCGTGCTCAGCCTGATAGGTTACAACAGAAAATGTCCAAAGGCTCCAAGAAATCTCGGTGAAAGGCTCCAATTTGACGAAATAATCACAGAATTGACATTACAAGCAAATTCTAAGCATTTCTGTGCATTTGTCGCAAAATTCGGTACTTACCACTGAATTGCTTGATGCCCTTGGGCATTTTTTTGCTCAGCCTGACAGGATACAACAAAATATGGCCAAGGGATCCAAGAGGAGTCGGTGAAAGCCTCGAATTTGGCCACATTTGGCCCAAATTTCGACGTTTTGTATGGAAATTGAGCCAAAAACGGGGTTTTGTCGCCAAATCCGGTACTTGCCAGCCTCTCTGTTGATTGTCTTTGTCATTTTCGTGCTCAGCCTGATAGGTTACAACAGAAAATGTCCAAAGGCTCCAAGAAATCTCGGTGAAAGGCTCCAATTTGACGAAATAATCACAGAATTGACATTACAAGCAAATTCTAAGCATTTCTGTGCATTTGTCGCAAAATTCGGTACTTACCACTGAATTGCTTGATGCCCTTGGGCATTTTTTTGCTCAGCCTGACAGGATACAACAAAATATGGCCAAGGGATCCAAGAGGAGTCGGTGAAAGCCTCGAATTTGGCCACATTTGGCCCAAATTTCGACGTTTTGTATGGAAATTGAGCCAAAAACGGGGTTTTGTCGCCAAATCCGGTACTTGCCAGCCTCTCTGTTGAATGTCTTTGTCATTTTCGTGCTCAGCCTGACAGGATACAACAAAATATGGCCAAGGGATCCAAGAGGAGTCGGTGAAAGCCTCGAATTTGGCCACATTTGGCCCAAATTTCGACGTTTTGTATGGAAATTGAGCCAAAAACGGGGTTTTGTCGCCAAATCCGGTACTTGCCAGCCTCTCTGTTGAATGTCTTTGTCATTTTCGTGCTCAGCCTGACAGGATACAACAAAATATGGCCAAGGGATCCAAGAGGAGTCGGTGAAAGCCTCGAATTTGGCCACATTTGGCCCAAATTTCGACGTTTTGTATTGAAATTGAGCCAAAAACGGGGTTTTGTCGCCAAATCCGGTACTTGCCAGCCTCTCTGTTGATTGTCTTTGTCATTTTCGTGCTCAGCCTGATAGGTTACAACAGAAAATGTCCAAAGGCTCCAAGAAATCTCGGTGAAAGGCTCCAATTTGACGAAATAATCACAGAATTGACATTACAAGCAAATTCTAAGCATTTCTGTGCATTTGTCGCAAAATTCGGTACTTACCACTGAATTGCTTGATGCCCTTGGGCATTTTTTTGCTCAGCCTGACAGGACACAACAAAATATGGCCAAGGGATCCAAGAGGAGTCGGTGAAAGCCTCGAATTTGGCCACATTTGGCCCAAATTTCGACGTTTTGTATTGAAATTGAGCCAAAAACGGGGTTTTGTCGCCTAATCCGGTACTTGCCAGCCTCTCTGTTGATTGTCTTTGTCATTTTCGTGCTCAGCCTGATAGGTTACAACAGAAAATGTCCAAAGGCTCCAAGAAATCTCGGTGAAAGGCTCCAATTTGACGAAATAATCACAGAATTGACATTACAAGCAAATTCTAAGCATTTCTGTGCATTTGTCGCAAAATTCGGTACTTACCACTGAATTGCTTGATGCCCTTGGGCATTTTTTTGCTCAGCCTGACAGGATACAACAAAATATGGCCAAGGGATCCAAGAGGAGTCGGTGAAAGCCTCGAATTTGGCCACATTTGGCCCAAATTTCGACGTTTTGTATGGAAATTGAGCCAAAAACGGGGTTTTGTCGCCAAATCCGGTACTTGCCAGCCTCTCTGTTGAATGTCTTTGTCATTTTCGTGCTCAGCCTGACAGGATACAACAAAATATGGCCAAGGGATCCAAGAGGAGTCGGTGAAAGCCTCGAATTTGGCCACATTTGGCCCAAATTTCGACGTTTTGTATTGAAATTGAGCCAAAAACGGGGTTTTGTCGCCAAATCCGGTACTTGCCAGCCTCTCTGTTGATTGTCTTTGTCATTTTCGTGCTCAGCCTGATAGGTTACAACAGAAAATGTCCAAAGGCTCCAAGAAATCTCGGTGAAAGGCTCCAATTTGACGAAATAATCACAGAATTGACATTACAAGCAAATTCTAAGCATTTCTGTGCATTTGTCGCAAAATTCGGTACTTACCACTGAATTGCTTGATGCCCTTGGGCATTTTTTTGCTCAGCCTGACAGGATACAACAAAATATGGCCAAGGGATCCAAGAGGAGTCGGTGAAAGCCTCGAATTTGGCCACATTTGGCCCAAATTTCGACGTTTTGTATGGAAATTGAGCCAAAAACGGGGTTTTGTCGCCAAATCCGGTACTTGCCAGCCTCTCTGTTGAATGTCTTTGTCATTTTCGTGCTCAGCCTGACAGGATACAACAAAATATGGCCAAGGGATCCAAGAGGAGTCGGTGAAAGCCTCGAATTTGGCCACATTTGGCCCAAATTTCGACGTTTTGTATTGAAATTGAGCCAAAAACGGGGTTTTGTCGCCAAATCCGGTACTTGCCAGCCTCTCTGTTGATTGTCTTTGTCATTTTCGTGCTCAGCCTGATAGGTTACAACAGAAAATGTCCAAAGGCTCCAAGAAATCTCGGTGAAAGGCTCCAATTTGACGAAATAATCACAGAATTGACATTACAAGCAAATTCTAAGCATTTCTGTGCATTTGTCGCAAAATTCGGTACTTACCACTGAATTGCTTGATGCCCTTGGGCATTTTTTTGCTCAGCCTGACAGGATACAACAAAATATGGCCAAGGGATCCAAGAGGAGTCGGTGAAAGCCTCGAATTTGGCCACATTTGGCCCAAATTTCGACGTTTTGTATGGAAATTGAGCCAAAAACGGGGTTTTGTCGCCAAATCCGGTACTTGCCAGCCTCTCTGTTGAATGTCTTTGTCATTTTCGTGCTCAGCCTGACAGGATACAACAAAATATGGCCAAGGGATCCAAGAGGAGTCGGTGAAAGCCTCGAATTTGGCCACATTTGGCCCAAATTTCGACGTTTTGTATTGAAATTGAGCCAAAAACGGGGTTTTGTCGCCAAATCCGGTACTTGCCAGCCTCTCTGTTGATTGTCTTTGTCATTTTCGTGCTCAGCCTGATAGGTTACAACAGAAAATGTCCAAAGGCTCCAAGAAATCTCGGTGAAAGGCTCCAATTTGACGAAATAATCACAGAATTGACATTACAAGCAAATTCTAAGCATTTCTGTGCATTTGTCGCAAAATTCGGTACTTACCACTGAATTGCTTGATGCCCTTGGGCATTTTTTTGCTCAGCCTGACAGGATACAACAAAATATGGCCAAGGGATCCAAGAGGAGTCGGTGAAAGCCTCGAATTTGGCCACATTTGGCCCAAATTTCGACGTTTTGTATGGAAATTGAGCCAAAAACGGGGTTTTGTCGCCAAATCCGGTACTTGCCAGCCTCTCTGTTGATTGTCTTTGTCATTTTCGTGCTCAGCCTGATAGGTTACAACAGAAAATGTCCAAAGGCTCCAAGAAATCTCGGTGAAAGGCTCCAATTTGACGAAATAATCACAGAATTGACATTACAAGCAAATTCTAAGCATTTCTGTGCATTTGTCGCAAAATTCGGTACTTACCACTGAATTGCTTGATGCCCTTGGGCATTTTTTTGCTCAGCCTGACAGGATACAACAAAATATGGCCAAGGGATCCAAGAGGAGTCGGTGAAAGCCTCGAATTTGGCCACATTTGGCCCAAATTTCGACGTTTTGTATTGAAATTGAGCCAAAAACGGGGTTTTGTCGCCAAATCCGGTACTTGCCAGCCTCTCTGTTGAATGTCTTTGTCATTTTCGTGCTCAGCCTGACAGGATACAACAAAATATGGCCAAGGGATCCAAGAGGAGTCGGTGAAAGCCTCGAATTTGGCCACATTTGGCCCAAATTTCGACGTTTTGTATTGAAATTGAGCCAAAAACGGGGTTTTGTCGCCAAATCCGGTACTTGCCAGCCTCTCTGTTGATTGTCTTTGTCATTTTCGTGCTCAGCCTGATAGGTTACAACAGAAAATGTCCAAAGGCTCCAAGAAATCTCGGTGAAAGGCTCCAATTTGACGAAATAATCACAGAATTGACATTACAAGCAAATTCTAAGCATTTCTGTGCATTTGTCGCAAAATTCGGTACTTACCACTGAATTGCTTGATGCCCTTGGGCATTTTTTTGCTCAGCCTGACAGGATACAACAAAATATGGCCAAGGGATCCAAGAGGAGTCGGTGAAAGCCTCGAATTTGGCCACATTTGGCCCAAATTTCGACGTTTTGTATGGAAATTGAGCCAAAAACGGGGTTTTGTCGCCAAATCCGGTACTTGCCAGCCTCTCTGTTGAATGTCTTTGTCATTTTCGTGCTCAGCCTGACAGGATACAACAAAATATGGCCAAGGGATCCAAGAGGAGTCGGTGAAAGCCTCGAATTTGGCCACATTTGGCCCAAATTTCGACGTTTTGTATTGAAATTGAGCCAAAAACGGGGTTTTGTCGCCAAATCCGGTACTTGCCAGCCTCTCTGTTGATTGTCTTTGTCATTTTCGTGCTCAGCCTGATAGGTTACAACAGAAAATGTCCAAAGGCTCCAAGAAATCTCGGTGAAAGGCTCCAATTTGACGAAATAATCACAGAATTGACATTACAAGCAAATTCTAAGCATTTCTGTGCATTTGTCGCAAAATTCGGTACTTACCACTGAATTGCTTGATGCCCTTGGGCATTTTTTTGCTCAGCCTGACAGGATACAACAAAATATGGCCAAGGGATCCAAGAGGAGTCGGTGAAAGCCTCGAATTTGGCCACATTTGGCCCAAATTTCGACGTTTTGTATGGAAATTGAGCCAAAAACGGGGTTTTGTCGCCAAATCCGGTACTTGCCAGCCTCTCTGTTGAATGTCTTTGTCATTTTCGTGCTCAGCCTGACAGGATACAACAAAATATGGCCAAGGGATCCAAGAGGAGTCGGTGAAAGCCTCGAATTTGGCCACATTTGGCCCAAATTTCGACGTTTTGTATTGAAATTGAGCCAAAAACGGGGTTTTGTCGCCAAATCCGGTACTTGCCAGCCTCTCTGTTGATTGTCTTTGTCATTTTCGTGCTCAGCCTGATAGGTTACAACAGAAAATGTCCAAAGGCTCCAAGAAATCTCGGTGAAAGGCTCCAATTTGACGAAATAATCACAGAATTGACATTACAAGCAAATTCTAAGCATTTCTGTGCATTTGTCGCAAAATTCGGTACTTACCACTGAATTGCTTGATGCCCTTGGGCATTTTTTTGCTCAGCCTGACAGGATACAACAAAATATGGCCAAGGGATCCAAGAGGAGTCGGTGAAAGCCTCGAATTTGGCCACATTTGGCCCAAATTTCGACGTTTTGTATGGAAATTGAGCCAAAAACGGGGTTTTGTCGCCAAATCCGGTACTTGCCAGCCTCTCTGTTGATTGTCTTTGTCATTTTCGTGCTCAGCCTGATAGGTTACAACAGAAAATGTCCAAAGGCTCCAAGAAATCTCGGTGAAAGGCTCCAATTTGACGAAATAATCACAGAATTGACATTACAAGCAAATTCTAAGCATTTCTGTGCATTTGTCGCAAAATTCGGTACTTACCACTGAATTGCTTGATGCCCTTGGGCATTTTTTTGCTCAGCCTGACAGGATACAACAAAATATGGCCAAGGGATCCAAGAGGAGTCGGTGAAAGCCTCGAATTTGGCCACATTTGGCCCAAATTTCGACGTTTTGTATGGAAATTGAGCCAAAAACGGGGTTTTGTCGCCAAATCCGGTACTTGCCAGCCTCTCTGTTGAATGTCTTTGTCATTTTCGTGCTCAGCCTGACAGGATACAACAAAATATGGCCAAGGGATCCAAGAGGAGTCGGTGAAAGCCTCGAATTTGGCCACATTTGGCCCAAATTTCGACGTTTTGTATTGAAATTGAGCCAAAAACGGGGTTTTGTCGCCAAATCCGGTACTTGCCAGCCTCTCTGTTGATTGTCTTTGTCATTTTCGTGCTCAGCCTGATAGGTTACAACAGAAAATGTCCAAAGGCTCCAAGAAATCTCGGTGAAAGGCTCCAATTTGACGAAATAATCACAGAATTGACATTACAAGCAAATTCTAAGCATTTCTGTGCATTTGTCGCAAAATTCGGTACTTACCACTGAATTGCTTGATGCCCTTGGGCATTTTTTTGCTCAGCCTGACAGGATACAACAAAATATGGCCAAGGGATCCAAGAGGAGTCGGTGAAAGCCTCGAATTTGGCCACATTTGGCCCAAATTTCGACGTTTTGTATGGAAATTGAGCCAAAAACGGGGTTTTGTCGCCAAATCCGGTACTTGCCAGCCTCTCTGTTGAATGTCTTTGTCATTTTCGTGCTCAGCCTGACAGGATACAACAAAATATGGCCAAGGGATCCAAGAGGAGTCGGTGAAAGCCTCGAATTTGGCCACATTTGGCCCAAATTTCGACGTTTTGTATTGAAATTGAGCCAAAAACGGGGTTTTGTCGCCAAATCCGGTACTTGCCAGCCTCTCTGTTGATTGTCTTTGTCATTTTCGTGCTCAGCCTGATAGGTTACAACAGAAAATGTCCAAAGGCTCCAAGAAATCTCGGTGAAAGGCTCCAATTTGACGAAATAATCACAGAATTGACATTACAAGCAAATTCTAAGCATTTCTGTGCATTTGTCGCAAAATTCGGTACTTACCACTGAATTGCTTGATGCCCTTGGGCATTTTTTTGCTCAGCCTGACAGGATACAACAAAATATGGCCAAGGGATCCAAGAGGAGTCGGTGAAAGCCTCGAATTTGGCCACATTTGGCCCAAATTTCGACGTTTTGTATGGAAATTGAGCCAAAAACGGGGTTTTGTCGCCAAATCCGGTACTTGCCAGCCTCTCTGTTGAATGTCTTTGTCATTTTCGTGCTCAGCCTGACAGGATACAACAAAATATGGCCAAGGGATCCAAGAGGAGTCGGTGAAAGCCTCGAATTTGGCCACATTTGGCCCAAATTTCGACGTTTTGTATTGAAATTGAGCCAAAAACGGGGTTTTGTCGCCAAATCCGGTACTTGCCAGCCTCTCTGTTGATTGTCTTTGTCATTTTCGTGCTCAGCCTGATAGGTTACAACAGAAAATGTCCAAAGGCTCCAAGAAATCTCGGTGAAAGGCTCCAATTTGACGAAATAATCACAGAATTGACATTACAAGCAAATTCTAAGCATTTCTGTGCATTTGTCGCAAAATTCGGTACTTACCACTGAATTGCTTGATGCCCTTGGGCATTTTTTTGCTCAGCCTGACAGGATACAACAAAATATGGCCAAGGGATCCAAGAGGAGTCGGTGAAAGCCTCGAATTTGGCCACATTTGGCCCAAATTTCGACGTTTTGTATGGAAATTGAGCCAAAAACGGGGTTTTGTCGCCAAATCCGGTACTTGCCAGCCTCTCTGTTGAATGTCTTTGTCATTTTCGTGCTCAGCCTGACAGGACACAACAAAATATGGCCAAGGGATCCAAGAGGAGTCGGTGAAAGCCTCGAATTTGGCCACATTTGGCCCAAATTTCGACGTTTTGTATTGAAATTGAGCCAAAAACGGGGTTTTGTCGCCAAATCCGGTACTTGCCAGCCTCTCTGTTGATTGTCTTTGTCATTTTCGTGCTCAGCCTGATAGGTTACAACAGAAAATGTCCAAAGGCTCCAAGAAATCTCGGTGAAAGGCTCCAATTTGACGAAATAATCACAGAATTGACATTACAAGCAAATTCTAAGCATTTCTGTGCATTTGTCGCAAAATTCGGTACTTACCACTGAATTGCTTGATGCCCTTGGGCATTTTTTTGCTCAGCCTGACAGGATACAACAAAATATGGCCAAGGGATCCAAGAGGAGTCGGTGAAAGCCTCGAATTTGGCCACATTTGGCCCAAATTTCGACGTTTTGTATGGAAATTGAGCCAAAAACGGGGTTTTGTCGCCAAATCCGGTACTTGCCAGCCTCTCTGTTGAATGTCTTTGTCATTTTCGTGCTCAGCCTGACAGGATACAACAAAATATGGCCAAGGGATCCAAGAGGAGTCGGTGAAAGCCTCGAATTTGGCCACATTTGGCCCAAATTTCGACGTTTTGTATTGAAATTGAGCCAAAAACGGGGTTTTGTCGCCAAATCCGGTACTTGCCAGCCTCTCTGTTGATTGTCTTTGTCATTTTCGTGCTCAGCCTGATAGGTTACAACAGAAAATGTCCAAAGGCTCCAAGAAATCTCGGTGAAAGGCTCCAATTTGACGAAATAATCACAGAATTGACATTACAAGCAAATTCTAAGCATTTCTGTGCATTTGTCGCAAAATTCGGTACTTACCACTGAATTGCTTGATGCCCTTGGGCATTATTTTGCTCAGCCTGACAGGATACAACAAAATATGGCCAAGGGATCCAAGAGGAGTCGGTGAAAGCCTCGAATTTGGCCACATTTGGCCCAAATTTCGACGTTTTGTATTGAAATTGAGCCAAAAACGGGGTTTTGTCGCCAAATCCGGTACTTGCCAGCCTCTCTGTTGATTGTCTTTGTCATTTTCGTGCTCAGCCTGATAGGTTACAACAGAAAATGTCCAAAGGCTCCAAGAAATCTCGGTGAAAGGCTCCAATTTGACGAAATAATCACAGAATTGACATTACAAGCAAATTCTAAGCATTTCTGTGCATTTGTCGCAAAATTCGGTACTTACCACTGAATTGCTTGATGCCCTTGGGCATTTTTTTGCTCAGCCTGACAGGATACAACAAAATATGGCCAAGGGATCCAAGAGGAGTCGGTGAAAGCCTCGAATTTGGCCACATTTGGCCCAAATTTCGACGTTTTGTATGGAAATTGAGCCAAAAACGGGGTTTTGTCGCCAAATCCGGTACTTGCCAGCCTCTCTGTTGAATGTCTTTGTCATTTTCGTGCTCAGCCTGACAGGATACAACAAAATATGGCCAAGGGATCCAAGAGGAGTCGGTGAAAGCCTCGAATTTGGCCACATTTGGCCCAAATTTCGACGTTTTGTATTGAAATTGAGCCAAAAACGGGGTTTTGTCGCCAAATCCGGTACTTGCCAGCCTCTCTGTTGATTGTCTTTGTCATTTTCGTGCTCAGCCTGATAGGTTACAACAGAAAATGTCCAAAGGCTCCAAGAAATCTCGGTGAAAGGCTCCAATTTGACGAAATAATCACAGAATTGACATTACAAGCAAATTCTAAGCATTTCTGTGCATTTGTCGCAAAATTCGGTACTTACCACTGAATTGCTTGATGCCCTTGGGCATTTTTTTGCTCAGCCTGACAGGATACAACAAAATATGGCCAAGGGATCCAAGAGGAGTCGGTGAAAGCCTCGAATTTGGCCACATTTGGCCCAAATTTCGACGTTTTGTATTGAAATTGAGCCAAAAACGGGGTTTTGTCGCCAAATCCGGTACTTGCCAGCCTCTCTGTTGATTGTCTTTGTCATTTTCGTGCTCAGCCTGATAGGTTACAACAGAAAATGTCCAAAGGCTCCAAGAAATCTCGGTGAAAGGCTCCAATTTGACGAAATAATCACAGAATTGACATTACAAGCAAATTCTAAGCATTTCTGTGCATTTGTCGCAAAATTCGGTACTTACCACTGAATTGCTTGATGCCCTTGGGCATTTTTTTGCTCAGCCTGACAGGATACAACAAAATATGGCCAAGGGATCCAAGAGGAGTCGGTGAAAGCCTCGAATTTGGCCACATTTGGCCCAAATTTCGACGTTTTGTATGGAAATTGAGCCAAAAACGGGGTTTTGTCGCCAAATCCGGTACTTGCCAGCCTCTCTGTTGAATGTCTTTGTCATTTTCGTGCTCAGCCTGACAGGATACAACAAAATATGGCCAAGGGATCCAAGAGGAGTCGGTGAAAGCCTCGAATTTGGCCACATTTGGCCCAAATTTCGACGTTTTGTATTGAAATTGAGCCAAAAACGGGGTTTTGTCGCCAAATCCGGTACTTGCCAGCCTCTCTGTTGATTGTCTTTGTCATTTTCGTGCTCAGCCTGATAGGTTACAACAGAAAATGTCCAAAGGCTCCAAGAAATCTCGGTGAAAGGCTCCAATTTGACGAAATAATCACAGAATTGACATTACAAGCAAATTCTAAGCATTTCTGTGCATTTGTCGCAAAATTCGGTACTTACCACTGAATTGCTTGATGCCCTTGGGCATTTTTTTGCTCAGCCTGACAGGATACAACAAAATATGGCCAAGGGATCCAAGAGGAGTCGGTGAAAGCCTCGAATTTGGCCACATTTGGCCCAAATTTCGACGTTTTGTATGAAAATTGAGCCAAAAACGGGGTTTTGTCGCCAAATCCGGTACTTGCCAGCCTCTCTGTTGAATGTCTTTGTCATTTTCGTGCTCAGCCTGACAGGATACAACAAAATATGGCCAAGGGATCCAAGAGGAGTCGGTGAAAGCCTCGAATTTGGCCACATTTGGCCCAAATTTCGACGTTTTGTATTGAAATTGAGCCAAAAACGGGGTTTTGTCGCCAAATCCGGTACTTGCCAGCCTCTCTGTTGATTGTCTTTGTCATTTTCGTGCTCAGCCTGATAGGTTACAACAGAAAATGTCCAAAGGCTCCAAGAAATCTCGGTGAAAGGCTCCAATTTGACGAAATAATCACAGAATTGACATTACAAGCAAATTCTAAGCATTTCTGTGCATTTGTCGCAAAATTCGGTACTTACCACTGAATTGCTTGATGCCCTTGGGCATTTTTTTGCTCAGCCTGACAGGATACAACAAAATATGGCCAAGGGATCCAAGAGGAGTCGGTGAAAGCCTCGAATTTGGCCACATTTGGCCCAAATTTCGACGTTTTGTATGGAAATTGAGCCAAAAACGGGGTTTTGTCGCCAAATCCGGTACTTGCCAGCCTCTCTGTTGAATGTCTTTGTCATTTTCGTGCTCAGCCTGACAGGACACAACAAAATATGGCCAAGGGATCCAAGAGGAGTCGGTGAAAGCCTCGAATTTGGCCACATTTGGCCCAAATTTCGACGTTTTGTATTGAAATTGAGCCAAAAACGGGGTTTTGTCGCCAAATCCGGTACTTGCCAGCCTCTCTGTTGATTGTCTTTGTCATTTTCGTGCTCAGCCTGATAGGTTACAACAGAAAATGTCCAAAGGCTCCAAGAAATCTCGGTGAAAGGCTCCAATTTGACGAAATAATCACAGAATTGACATTACAAGCAAATTCTAAGCATTTCTGTGCATTTGTCGCAAAATTCGGTACTTACCACTGAATTGCTTGATGCCCTTGGGCATTTTTTTGCTCAGCCTGACAGGATACAACAAAATATGGCCAAGGGATCCAAGAGGAGTCTGTTAAAGCCTCGAATTTGGCCACATTTGGCCCAAATTTCGACGTTTTGTATGGAAATTGAGCCAAAAACGGGGTTTTGTCGCCAAATCCGGTACTTGCCAGCCTCTCTGTTGAATGTCTTTGTCATTTTCGTGCTCAGCCTGACAGGATACAACAAAATATGGCCAAGGGATCCAAGAGGAGTCGGTGAAAGCCTCGAATTTGGCCACATTTGGCCCAAATTTCGACGTTTTGTATTGAAATTGAGCCAAAAACGGGGTTTTGTCGCCAAATCCGGTACTTGCCAGCCTCTCTGTTGATTGTCTTTGTCATTTTCGTGCTCAGCCTGATAGGTTACAACAGAAAATGTCCAAAGGCTCCAAGAAATCTCGGTGAAAGGCTCCAATTTGACGAAATAATCACAGAATTGACATTACAAGCAAATTCTAAGCATTTCTGTGCATTTGTCGCAAAATTCGGTACTTACCACTGAATTGCTTGATGCCCTTGGGCATTTTTTTGCTCAGCCTGACAGGATACAACAAAATATGGCCAAGGGATCCAAGAGGAGTCGGTGAAAGCCTCGAATTTGGCCACATTTGGCCCAAATTTCGACGTTTTGTATGGAAATTGAGCCAAAAACGGGGTTTTGTCGCCAAATCCGGTACTTGCCAGCCTCTCTGTTGAATGTCTTTGTCATTTTCGTGCTCAGCCTGACAGGATACAACAAAATATGGCCAAGGGATCCAAGAGGAGTCGGTGAAAGCCTCGAATTTGGCCACATTTGGCCCAAATTTCGACGTTTTGTATTGAAATTGAGCCAAAAACGGGGTTTTGTCGCCAAATCCGGTACTTGCCAGCCTCTCTGTTGATTGTCTTTGTCATTTTCGTGCTCAGCCTGATAGGTTACAACAGAAAATGTCCAAAGGCTCCAAGAAATCTCGGTGAAAGGCTCCAATTTGACGAAATAATCACAGAATTGACATTACAAGCAAATTCTAAGCATTTCTGTGCATTTGTCGCAAAATTCGGTACTTACCACTGAATTGCTTGATGCCCTTGGGCATTTTTTTGCTCAGCCTGACAGGATACAACAAAATATGGCCAAGGGATCCAAGAGGAGTCGGTGAAAGCCTCGAATTTGGCCACATTTGGCCCAAATTTCGACGTTTTGTATGGAAATTGAGCCAAAAACGGGGTTTTGTCGCCAAATCCGGTATTTGCCAGCCTCTCTGTTGAATGTCTTTGTCATTTTCGTGCTCAGCCTGACAGGATACAACAAAATATGGCCAAGGGATCCAAGAGGAGTCGGTGAAAGCCTCGAATTTGGCCACATTTGGCCCAAATTTCGACGTTTTGTATGGAAATTGAGCCAAAAACGGGGTTTTGTCGCCAAATCCGGTACTTGCCAGCCTCTCTGTTGATTGTCTTTGTCATTTTCGTGCTCAGCCTGATAGGTTACAACAGAAAATGTCCAAAGGCTCCAAGAAATCTCGGTGAAAGGCTCCAATTTGACGAAATAATCACAGAATTGACATTACAAGCAAATTCTAAGCATTTCTGTGCATTTGTCGCAAAATTCGGTACTTACCACTGAATTGCTTGATGCCCTTGGGCATTTTTTTGCTCAGCCTGACAGGATACAACAAAATATGGCCAAGGGATCCAAGAGGAGTCGGTGAAAGCCTCGAATTTGGCCACATTTGGCCCAAATTTCGACGTTTTGTATGGAAATTGAGCCAAAAACGGGGTTTTGTCGCCAAATCCGGTACTTGCCAGCCTCTCTGTTGAATGTCTTTGTCATTTTCGTGCTCAGCCTGACAGGATACAACAAAATATGGCCAAGGGATCCAAGAGGAGTAGGTGAAAGCCTCGAATTTGGCCACATTTGGCCCAAATTTCGACGTTTTGTATTGAAATTGAGCCAAAAACGGGGTTTTGTCGCCAAATCCGGTACTTGCCAGCCTCTCTGTTGATTGTCTTTGTCATTTTCGTGCTCAGCCTGATAGGTTACAACAGAAAATGTCCAAAGGCTCCAAGAAATCTCGGTGAAAGGCTCCAATTTGACGAAATAATCACAGAATTGACATTACAAGCAAATTCTAAGCATTTCTGTGCATTTGTCGCAAAATTCGGTACTTACCACTGAATTGCTTGATGCCCTTGGGCATTTTTTTGCTCAGCCTGACAGGATACAACAAAATATGGCCAAGGGATCCAAGAGGAGTCGGTGAAAGCCTCGAATTTGGCCACATTTGGCCCAAATTTCGACGTTTTGTATGGAAATTGAGCCAAAAACGGGGTTTTGTCGCCAAATCCGGTACTTGCCAGCCTCTCTGTTGATTGTCTTTGTCATTTTCGTGCTCAGCCTGATAGGTTACAACAGAAAATGTCCAAAGGCTCCAAGAAATCTCGGTGAAAGGCTCCAATTTGACGAAATAATCACAGAATTGACATTACAAGCAAATTCTAAGCATTTCTGTGCATTTGTCGCAAAATTCGGTACTTACCACTGAATTGCTTGATGCCCTTGGGCATTTTTTTGCTCAGCCTGACAGGATACAACAAAATATGGCCAAGGGATCCAAGAGGAGTCGGTGAAAGCCTCGAATTTGGCCACATTTGGCCCAAATTTCGACGTTTTGTATGGAAATTGAGCCAAAAACGGGGTTTTGTCGCCAAATCCGGTACTTGCCAGCCTCTCTGTTGAATGTCTTTGTCATTTTCGTGCTCAGCCTGACAGGATACAACAAAATATGGCCAAGGGATCCAAGAGGAGTCGGTGAAAGCCTCGAATTTGGCCACATTTGGCCCAAATTTCGACGTTTTGTATTGAAATTGAGCCAAAAACGGGGTTTTGTCGCCAAATCCGGTACTTGCCAGCCTCTCTGTTGATTGTCTTTGTCATTTTCGTGCTCAGCCTGATAGGTTACAACAGAAAATGTCCAAAGGCTCCAAGAAATCTCGGTGAAAGGCTCCAATTTGACGAAATAATCACAGAATTGACATTACAAGCAAATTCTAAGCATTTCTGTGCATTTGTCGCAAAATTCGGTACTTACCACTGAATTGCTTGATGCCCTTGGGCATTTTTTTGCTCAGCCTGACAGGACACAACAAAATATGGCCAAGGGATCCAAGAGGAGTCGGTGAAAGCCTCGAATTTGGCCACATTTGGCCCAAATTTCGACGTTTTGTATTGAAATTGAGCCAAAAACGGGGTTTTGTCGCCTAATCCGGTACTTGCCAGCCTCTCTGTTGATTGTCTTTGTCATTTTCGTGCTCAGCCTGATAGGTTACAACAGAAAATGTCCAAAGGCTCCAAGAAATCTCGGTGAAAGGCTCCAATTTGACGAAATAATCACAGAATTGACATTACAAGCAAATTCTAAGCATTTCTGTGCATTTGTCGCAAAATTCGGTACTTACCACTGAATTGCTTGATGCCCTTGGGCATTTTTTTGCTCAGCCTGACAGGATACAACAAAATATGGCCAAGGGATCCAAGAGGAGTCGGTGAAAGCCTCGAATTTGGCCACATTTGGCCCAAATTTCGACGTTTTGTATGGAAATTGAGCCAAAAACGGGGTTTTGTCGCCAAATCCGGTACTTGCCAGCCTCTCTGTTGAATGTCTTTGTCATTTTCGTGCTCAGCCTGACAGGATACAACAAAATATGGCCAAGGGATCCAAGAGGAGTCGGTGAAAGCCTCGAATTTGGCCACATTTGGCCCAAATTTCGACGTTTTGTATTGAAATTGAGCCAAAAACGGGGTTTTGTCGCCTAATCCGGTACTTGCCAGCCTCTCTGTTGATTGTCTTTGTCATTTTCGTGCTCAGCCTGATAGGTTACAACAGAAAATGTCCAAAGGCTCCAAGAAATCTCGGTGAAAGGCTCCAATTTGACGAAATAATCACAGAATTGACATTACAAGCAAATTCTAAGCATTTCTGTGCATTTGTCGCAAAATTCGGTACTTACCACTGAATTGCTTGATGCCCTTGGGCATTTTTTTGCTCAGCCTGACAGGATACAACAAAATATGGCCAAGGGATCCAAGAGGAGTCGGTGAAAGCCTCGAATTTGGCCACATTTGGCCCAAATTTCGACGTTTTGTATGGAAATTGAGCCAAAAACGGGGTTTTGTCGCCAAATCCGGTACTTGCCAGCCTCTCTGTTGAATGTCTTTGTCATTTTCGTGCTCAGCCTGACAGGACACAACAAAATATGGCCAAGGGATCCAAGAGGAGTCGGTGAAAGCCTCGAATTTGGCCACATTTGGCCCAAATTTCGACGTTTTGTATTGAAATTGAGCCAAAAACGGGGTTTTGTCGCCTAATCCGGTACTTGCCAGCCTCTCTGTTGATTGTCTTTGTCATTTTCGTGCTCAGCCTGATAGGTTACAACAGAAAATGTCCAAAGGCTCCAAGAAATCTCGGTGAAAGGCTCCAATTTGACGAAATAATCACAGAATTGACATTACAAGCAAATTCTAAGCATTTCTGTGCATTTGTCGCAAAATTCGGTACTTACCACTGAATTGCTTGATGCCCTTGGGCATTTTTTTGCTCAGCCTGACAGGATACAACAAAATATGGCCAAGGGATCCAAGAGGAGTCGGTGAAAGCCTCGAATTTGGCCACATTTGGCCCAAATTTCGACGTTTTGTATGGAAATTGAGCCAAAAACGGGGTTTTGTCGCCAAATCCGGTACTTGCCAGCCTCTCTGTTGAATGTCTTTGTCATTTTCGTGCTCAGCCTGACAGGACACAACAAAATATGGCCAAGGGATCCAAGAGGAGTCGGTGAAAGCCTCGAATTTGGCCACATTTGGCCCAAATTTCGACGTTTTGTATTGAAATTGAGCCAAAAACGGGGTTTTGTCGCCTAATCCGGTACTTGCCAGCCTCTCTGTTGATTGTCTTTGTCATTTTCGTGCTCAGCCTGATAGGTTACAACAGAAAATGTCCAAAGGCTCCAAGAAATCTCGGTGAAAGGCTCCAATTTGACGAAATAATCACAGAATTGACATTACAAGCAAATTCTAAGCATTTCTGTGCATTTGTCGCAAAATTCGGTACTTACCACTGAATTGCTTGATGCCCTTGGGCATTTTTTTGCTCAGCCTGACAGGATACAACAAAATATGGCCAAGGGATCCAAGAGGAGTCGGTGAAAGCCTCGAATTTGGCCACATTTGGCCCAAATTTCGACGTTTTGTATGGAAATTGAGCCAAAAACGGGGTTTTGTCGCCAAATCCGGTACTTGCCAGCCTCTCTGTTGAATGTCTTTGTCATTTTCGTGCTCAGCCTGACAGGATACAACAAAATATGGCCAAGGGATCCAAGAGGAGTCGGTGAAAGCCTCGAATTTGGCCACATTTGGCCCAAATTTCGACGTTTTGTATTGAAATTGAGCCAAAAACGGGGTTTTGTCGCCAAATCCGGTACTTGCCAGCCTCTCTGTTGATTGTCTTTGTCATTTTCGTGCTCAGCCTGATAGGTTACAACAGAAAATGTCCAAAGGCTCCAAGAAATCTCGGTGAAAGGCTCCAATTTGACGAAATAATCACAGAATTGACATTACAAGCAAATTCTAAGCATTTCTGTGCATTTGTCGCAAAATTCGGTACTTACCACTGAATTGCTTGATGCCCTTGGGCATTTTTTTGCTCAGCCTGACAGGATACAACAAAATATGGCCAAGGGATCCAAGAGGAGTCGGTGAAAGCCTCGAATTTGGCCACATTTGGCCCAAATTTCGACGTTTTGTATGGAAATTGAGCCAAAAACGGGGTTTTGTCGCCAAATCCGGTACTTGCCAGCCTCTCTGTTGAATGTCTTTGTCATTTTCGTGCTCAGCCTGACAGGATACAACAAAATATGGCCAAGGGATCCAAGAGGAGTCGGTGAAAGCCTCGAATTTGGCCACATTTGGCCCAAATTTCGACGTTTTGTATTGAAATTGAGCCAAAAACGGGGTTTTGTCGCCAAATCCGGTACTTGCCAGCCTCTCTGTTGATTGTCTTTGTCATTTTCGTGCTCAGCCTGATAGGTTACAACAGAAAATGTCCAAAGGCTCCAAGAAATCTCGGTGAAAGGCTCCAATTTGACGAAATAATCACAGAATTGACATTACAAGCAAATTCTAAGCATTTCTGTGCATTTGTCGCAAAATTCGGTACTTACCACTGAATTGCTTGATGCCCTTGGGCATTTTTTTGCTCAGCCTGACAGGATACAACAAAATATGGCCAAGGGATCCAAGAGGAGTCGGTGAAAGCCTCGAATTTGGCCACATTTGGCCCAAATTTCGACGTTTTGTATGGAAATTGAGCCAAAAACGGGGTTTTGTCGCCAAATCCGGTACTTGCCAGCCTCTCTGTTGATTGTCTTTGTCATTTTCGTGCTCAGCCTGATAGGTTACAACAGAAAATGTCCAAAGGCTCCAAGAAATCTCGGTGAAAGGCTCCAATTTGACGAAATAATCACAGAATTGACATTACAAGCAAATTCTAAGCATTTCTGTGCATTTGTCGCAAAATTCGGTACTTACCACTGAATTGCTTGATGCCCTTGGGCATTTTTTTGCTCAGCCTGACAGGATACAACAAAATATGGCCAAGGGATCCAAGAGGAGTCGGTGAAAGCCTCGAATTTGGCCACATTTGGCCCAAATTTCGACGTTTTGTATGGAAATTGAGCCAAAAACGGGGTTTTGTCGCCAAATCCGGTACTTGCCAGCCTCTCTGTTGAATGTCTTTGTCATTTTCGTGCTCAGCCTGACAGGATACAACAAAATATGGCCAAGGGATCCAAGAGGAGTCGGTGAAAGCCTCGAATTTGGCCACATTTGGCCCAAATTTCGACGTTTTGTATTGAAATTGAGCCAAAAACGGGGTTTTGTCGCCAAATCCGGTACTTGCCAGCCTCTCTGTTGATTGTCTTTGTCATTTTCGTGCTCAGCCTGATAGGTTACAACAGAAAATGTCCAAAGGCTCCAAGAAATCTCGGTGAAAGGCTCCAATTTGACGAAATAATCACAGAATTGACATTACAAGCAAATTCTAAGCATTTCTGTGCATTTGTCGCAAAATTCGGTACTTACCACTGAATTGCTTGATGCCCTTGGGCATTTTTTTGCTCAGCCTGACAGGATACAACAAAATATGGCCAAGGGATCCAAGAGGAGTCGGTGAAAGCCTCGAATTTGGCCACATTTGGCCCAAATTTCGACGTTTTGTATGGAAATTGAGCCAAAAACGGGGTTTTGTCGCCAAATCCGGTACTTGCCAGCCTCTCTGTTGAATGTCTTTGTCATTTTCGTGCTCAGCCTGACAGGATACAACAAAATATGGCCAAGGGATCCAAGAGGAGTCGGTGAAAGTCTCGAATTTGGCCACATTTGGCCCAAATTTCGACGTTTTGTATTGAAATTGAGCCAAAAACGGGGTTTTGTCGCCAAATCCGGTACTTGCCAGCCTCTCTGTTGATTGTCTTTGTCATTTTCGTGCTCAGCCTGATAGGTTACAACAGAAAATGTCCAAAGGCTCCAAGAAATCTCGGTGAAAGGCTCCAATTTGACGAAATAATCACAGAATTGACATTACAAGCAAATTCTAAGCATTTCTGTGCATTTGTCGCAAAATTCGGTACTTACCACTGAATTGCTTGATGCCCTTGGGCATTTTTTTGCTCAGCCTGACAGGATACAACAAAATATGGCCAAGGGATCCAAGAGGAGTCGGTGAAAGCCTCGAATTTGGCCACATTTGGCCCAAATTTCGACGTTTTGTATGGAAATTGAGCCAAAAACGGGGTTTTGTCGCCAAATCCGGTACTTGCCAGCCTCTCTGTTGATTGTCTTTGTCATTTTCGTGCTCAGCCTGATAGGTTACAACAGAAAATGTCCAAAGGCTCCAAGAAATCTCGGTGAAAGGCTCCAATTTGACGAAATAATCACAGAATTGACATTACAAGCAAATTCTAAGCATTTCTGTGCATTTGTCGCAAAATTCGGTACTTACCACTGAATTGCTTGATGCCCTTGGGCATTTTTTTGCTCAGCCTGACAGGATACAACAAAATATGGCCAAGGGATCCAAGAGGAGTCGGTGAAAGCCTCGAATTTGGCCACATTTGGCCCAAATTTCGACGTTTTGTATGGAAATTGAGCCAAAAACGGGGTTTTGTCGCCAAATCCGGTACTTGCCAGCCTCTCTGTTGAATGTCTTTGTCATTTTCGTGCTCAGCCTGACAGGATACAACAAAATATGGCCAAGGGATCCAAGAGGAGTCGGTGAAAGCCTCGAATTTGGCCACATTTGGCCCAAATTTCGACGTTTTGTATTGAAATTGAGCCAAAAACGGGGTTTTGTCGCCAAATCCGGTACTTGCCAGCCTCTCTGTTGATTGTCTTTGTCATTTTCGTGCTCAGCCTGATAGGTTACAACAGAAAATGTCCAAAGGCTCCAAGAAATCTCGGTGAAAGGCTCCAATTTGACGAAATAATCACAGAATTGACATTACAAGCAAATTCTAAGCATTTCTGTGCATTTGTCGCAAAATTCGGTACTTACCACTGAATTGCTTGATGCCCTTGGGCATTTTTTTGCTCAGCCTGACAGGATACAACAAAATATGGCCAAGGGATCCAAGAGGAGTCGGTGAAAGCCTCGAATTTGGCCACATTTGGCCCAAATTTCGACGTTTTGTATGGAAATTGAGCCAAAAACGGGGTTTTGTCGCCAAATCCGGTACTTGCCAGCCTCTCTGTTGATTGTCTTTGTCATTTTCGTGCTCAGCCTGATAGGTTACAACAGAAAATGTCCAAAGGCTCCAAGAAATCTCGGTGAAAGGCTCCAATTTGACGAAATAATCACAGAATTGACATTACAAGCAAATTCTAAGCATTTCTGTGCATTTGTCGCAAAATTCGGTACTTACCACTGAATTGCTTGATGCCCTTGGGCATTTTTTTGCTCAGCCTGACAGGATACAACAAAATATGGCCAAGGGATCCAAGAGGAGTCGGTGAAAGCCTCGAATTTGGCCACATTTGGCCCAAATTTCGACGTTTTGTATGGAAATTGAGCCAAAAACGGGGTTTTGTCGCCAAATCCGGTACTTGCCAGCCTCTCTGTTGAATGTCTTTGTCATTTTCGTGCTCAGCCTGACAGGATACAACAAAATATGGCCAAGGGATCCAAGAGGAGTCGGTGAAAGCCTCGAATTTGGCCACATTTGGCCCAAATTTCGACGTTTTGTATTGAAATTGAGCCAAAAACGGGGTTTTGTCGCCAAATCCGGTACTTGCCAGCCTCTCTGTTGATTGTCTTTGTCATTTTCGTGCTCAGCCTGATAGGTTACAACAGAAAATGTCCAAAGGCTCCAAGAAATCTCGGTGAAAGGCTCCAATTTGACGAAATAATCACAGAATTGACATTACAAGCAAATTCTAAGCATTTCTGTGCATTTGTCGCAAAATTCGGTACTTACCACTGAATTGCTTGATGCCCTTGGGCATTTTTTTGCTCAGCCTGACAGGATACAACAAAATATGGCCAAGGGATCCAAGAGGAGTCGGTGAAAGCCTCGAATTTGGCCACATTTGGCCCAAATTTCGACGTTTTGTATGGAAATTGAGCCAAAAACGGGGTTTTGTCGCCAAATCCGGTACTTGCCAGCCTCTCTGTTGAATGTCTTTGTCATTTTCGTGCTCAGCCTGACAGGATACAACAAAATATGGCCAAGGGATCCAAGAGGAGTCGGTGAAAGCCTCGAATTTGGCCACATTTGGCCCAAATTTCGACGTTTTGTATTGAAATTGAGCCAAAAACGGGGTTTTGTCGCCAAATCCGGTACTTGCCAGCCTCTCTGTTGATTGTCTTTGTCATTTTCGTGCTCAGCCTGATAGGTTACAACAGAAAATGTCCAAAGGCTCCAAGAAATCTCGGTGAAAGGCTCCAATTTGACGAAATAATCACAGAATTGACATTACAAGCAAATTCTAAGCATTTCTGTGCATTTGTCGCAAAATTCGGTACTTACCACTGAATTGCTTGATGCCCTTGGGCATTTTTTTGCTCAGCCTGACAGGATACAACAAAATATGGCCAAGGGATCCAAGAGGAGTCGGTGAAAGCCTCGAATTTGGCCACATTTGGCCCAAATTTCGACGTTTTGTATGGAAATTGAGCCAAAAACGGGGTTTTGTCGCCAAATCCGGTACTTGCCAGCCTCTCTGTTGAATGTCTTTGTCATTTTCGTGCTCAGCCTGACAGGATACAACAAAATATGGCCAAGGGATCCAAGAGGAGTTGGTGAAAGCCTCGAATTTGGCCACATTTGGCCCAAATTTCGACGTTTTGTATTGAAATTGAGCCAAAAACGGGGTTTTGTCGCCAAATCCGGTACTTGCCAGCCTCTCTGTTGATTGTCTTTGTCATTTTCGTGCTCAGCCTGATAGGTTACAACAGAAAATGTCCAAAGGCTCCAAGAAATCTCGGTGAAAGGCTCCAATTTGACGAAATAATCACAGAATTGACATTACAAGCAAATTCTAAGCATTTCTGTGCATTTGTCGCAAAATTCGGTACTTACCACTGAATTGCTTGATGCCCTTGGGCATTTTTTTGCTCAGCCTGACAGGATACAACAAAATATGGCCAAGGGATCCAAGAGGAGTCGGTGAAAGCCTCGAATTTGGCCACATTTGGCCCAAATTTCGACGTTTTGTATGGAAATTGAGCCAAAAACGGGGTTTTGTCGCCAAATCCGGTATTTGCCAGCCTCTCTGTTGAATGTCTTTGTCATTTTCGTGCTCAGCCTGACAGGATACAACAAAATATGGCCAAGGGATCCAAGAGGAGTCGGTGAAAGCCTCGAATTTGGCCACATTTGGCCCAAATTTCGACGTTTTGTATGGAAATTGAGCCAAAAACGGGGTTTTGTCGCCAAATCCGGTACTTGCCAGCCTCTCTGTTGATTGTCTTTGTCATTTTCGTGCTCAGCCTGATAGGTTACAACAGAAAATGTCCAAAGGCTCCAAGAAATCTCGGTGAAAGGCTCCAATTTGACGAAATAATCACAGAATTGACATTACAAGCAAATTCTAAGCATTTCTGTGCATTTGTCGCAAAATTCGGTACTTACCACTGAATTGCTTGATGCCCTTGGGCATTTTTTTGCTCAGCCTGACAGGATACAACAAAATATGGCCAAGGGATCCAAGAGGAGTCGGTGAAAGCCTCGAATTTGGCCACATTTGGCCCAAATTTCGACGTTTTGTATGGAAATTGAGCCAAAAACGGGGTTTTGTCGCCAAATCCGGTACTTGCCAGCCTCTCTGTTGAATGTCTTTGTCATTTTCGTGCTCAGCCTGACAGGATACAACAAAATATGGCCAAGGGATCCAAGAGGAGTCGGTGAAAGCCTCGAATTTGGCCACATTTGGCCCAAATTTCGACGTTTTGTATTGAAATTGAGCCAAAAACGGGGTTTTGTCGCCAAATCCGGTACTTGCCAGCCTCTCTGTTGATTGTCTTTGTCATTTTCGTGCTCAGCCTGATAGGTTACAACAGAAAATGTCCAAAGGCTCCAAGAAATCTCGGTGAAAGGCTCCAATTTGACGAAATAATCACAGAATTGACATTACAAGCAAATTCTAAGCATTTCTGTGCATTTGTCGCAAAATTCGGTACTTACCACTGAATTGCTTGATGCCCTTGGGCATTTTTTTGCTCAGCCTGACAGGATACAACAAAATATGGCCAAGGGATCCAAGAGGAGTCGGTGAAAGCCTCGAATTTGGCCACATTTGGCCCAAATTTCGACGTTTTGTATGGAAATTGAGCCAAAAACGGGGTTTTGTCGCCAAATCCGGTACTTGCCAGCCTCTCTGTTGAATGTCTTTGTCATTTTCGTGCTCAGCCTGACAGGATACAACAAAATATGGCCAAGGGATCCAAGAGGAGTCGGTGAAAGCCTCGAATTTGGCCACATTTGGCCCAAATTTCGACGTTTTGTATTGAAATTGAGCCAAAAACGGGGTTTTGTCGCCAAATCCGGTACTTGCCAGCCTCTCTGTTGATTGTCTTTGTCATTTTCGTGCTCAGCCTGATAGGTTACAACAGAAAATGTCCAAAGGCTCCAAGAAATCTCGGTGAAAGGCTCCAATTTGACGAAATAATCACAGAATTGACATTACAAGCAAATTCTAAGCATTTCTGTGCATTTGTCGCAAAATTCGGTACTTACCACTGAATTGCTTGATGCCCTTGGGCATTTTTTTGCTCAGCCTGACAGGATACAACAAAATATGGCCAAGGGATCCAAGAGGAGTCGGTGAAAGCCTCGAATTTGGCCACATTTGGCCCAAATTTCGACGTTTTGTATGGAAATTGAGCCAAAAACGGGGTTTTGTCGCCAAATCCGGTACTTGCCAGCCTCTCTGTTGATTGTCTTTGTCATTTTCGTGCTCAGCCTGATAGGTTACAACAGAAAATGTCCAAAGGCTCCAAGAAATCTCGGTGAAAGGCTCCAATTTGACGAAATAATCACAGAATTGACATTACAAGCAAATTCTAAGCATTTCTGTGCATTTGTCGCAAAATTCGGTACTTACCACTGAATTGCTTGATGCCCTTGGGCATTTTTTTGCTCAGCCTGACAGGATACAACAAAATATGGCCAAGGGATCCAAGAGGAGTCGGTGAAAGCCTCGAATTTGGCCACATTTGGCCCAAATTTCGACGTTTTGTATGGAAATTGAGCCAAAAACGGGGTTTTGTCGCCAAATCCGGTACTTGCCAGCCTCTCTGTTGAATGTCTTTGTCATTTTCGTGCTCAGCCTGACAGGATACAACAAAATATGGCCAAGGGATCCAAGAGGAGTCGGTGAAAGCCTCGAATTTGGCCACATTTGGCCCAAATTTCGACGTTTTGTATTGAAATTGAGCCAAAAACGGGGTTTTGTCGCCAAATCCGGTACTTGCCAGCCTCTCTGTTGATTGTCTTTGTCATTTTCGTGCTCAGCCTGATAGGTTACAACAGAAAATGTCCAAAGGCTCCAAGAAATCTCGGTGAAAGGCTCCAATTTGACGAAATAATCACAGAATTGACATTACAAGCAAATTCTAAGCATTTCTGTGCATTTGTCGCAAAATTCGGTACTTACCACTGAATTGCTTGATGCCCTTGGGCATTTTTTTGCTCAGCCTGACAGGACACAACAAAATATGGCCAAGGGATCCAAGAGGAGTCGGTGAAAGCCTCGAATTTGGCCACATTTGGCCCAAATTTCGACGTTTTGTATTGAAATTGAGCCAAAAACGGGGTTTTGTCGCCTAATCCGGTACTTGCCAGCCTCTCTGTTGATTGTCTTTGTCATTTTCGTGCTCAGCCTGATAGGTTACAACAGAAAATGTCCAAAGGCTCCAAGAAATCTCGGTGAAAGGCTCCAATTTGACGAAATAATCACAGAATTGACATTACAAGCAAATTCTAAGCATTTCTGTGCATTTGTCGCAAAATTCGGTACTTACCACTGAATTGCTTGATGCCCTTGGGCATTTTTTTGCTCAGCCTGACAGGATACAACAAAATATGGCCAAGGGATCCAAGAGGAGTCGGTGAAAGCCTCGAATTTGGCCACATTTGGCCCAAATTTCGACGTTTTGTATGGAAATTGAGCCAAAAACGGGGTTTTGTCGCCAAATCCGGTACTTGCCAGCCTCTCTGTTGAATGTCTTTGTCATTTTCGTGCTCAGCCTGACAGGATACAACAAAATATGGCCAAGGGATCCAAGAGGAGTCGGTGAAAGCCTCGAATTTGGCCACATTTGGCCCAAATTTCGACGTTTTGTATTGAAATTGAGCCAAAAACGGGGTTTTGTCGCCAAATCCGGTACTTGCCAGCCTCTCTGTTGATTGTCTTTGTCATTTTCGTGCTCAGCCTGATAGGTTACAACAGAAAATGTCCAAAGGCTCCAAGAAATCTCGGTGAAAGGCTCCAATTTGACGAAATAATCACAGAATTGACATTACAAGCAAATTCTAAGCATTTCTGTGCATTTGTCGCAAAATTCGGTACTTACCACTGAATTGCTTGATGCCCTTGGGCATTTTTTTGCTCAGCCTGACAGGATACAACAAAATATGGCCAAGGGATCCAAGAGGAGTCGGTGAAAGCCTCGAATTTGGCCACATTTGGCCCAAATTTCGACGTTTTGTATGGAAATTGAGCCAAAAACGGGGTTTTGTCGCCAAATCCGGTACTTGCCAGCCTCTCTGTTGAATGTCTTTGTCATTTTCGTGCTCAGCCTGACAGGATACAACAAAATATGGCCAAGGGATCCAAGAGGAGTCGGTGAAAGCCTCGAATTTGGCCACATTTGGCCCAAATTTCGACGTTTTGTATTGAAATTGAGCCAAAAACGGGGTTTTGTCGCCAAATCCGGTACTTGCCAGCCTCTCTGTTGATTGTCTTTGTCATTTTCGTGCTCAGCCTGATAGGTTACAACAGAAAATGTCCAAAGGCTCCAAGAAATCTCGGTGAAAGGCTCCAATTTGACGAAATAATCACAGAATTGACATTACAAGCAAATTCTAAGCATTTCTGTGCATTTGTCGCAAAATTCGGTACTTACCACTGAATTGCTTGATGCCCTTGGGCATTTTTTTGCTCAGCCTGACAGGATACAACAAAATATGGCCAAGGGATCCAAGAGGAGTCGGTGAAAGCCTCGAATTTGGCCACATTTGGCCCAAATTTCGACGTTTTGTATGGAAATTGAGCCAAAAACGGGGTTTTGTCGCCAAATCCGGTACTTGCCAGCCTCTCTGTTGAATGTCTTTGTCATTTTCGTGCTCAGCCTGACAGGATACAACAAAATATGGCCAAGGGATCCAAGAGGAGTCGGTGAAAGCCTCGAATTTGGCCACATTTGGCCCAAATTTCGACGTTTTGTATTGAAATTGAGCCAAAAACGGGGTTTTGTCGCCAAATCCGGTACTTGCCAGCCTCTCTGTTGATTGTCTTTGTCATTTTCGTGCTCAGCCTGATAGGTTACAACAGAAAATGTCCAAAGGCTCCAAGAAATCTCGGTGAAAGGCTCCAATTTGACGAAATAATCACAGAATTGACATTACAAGCAAATTCTAAGCATTTCTGTGCATTTGTCGCAAAATTCGGTACTTACCACTGAATTGCTTGATGCCCTTGGGCATTTTTTTGCTCAGCCTGACAGGATACAACAAAATATGGCCAAGGGATCCAAGAGGAGTCGGTGAAAGCCTCGAATTTGGCCACATTTGGCCCAAATTTCGACGTTTTGTATGGAAATTGAGCCAAAAACGGGGTTTTGTCGCCAAATCCGGTACTTGCCAGCCTCTCTGTTGAATGTCTTTGTCATTTTCGTGCTCAGCCTGACAGGATACAACAAAATATGGCCAAGGGATCCAAGAGGAGTCGGTGAAAGCCTCGAATTTGGCCACATTTGGCCCAAATTTCGACGTTTTGTATTGAAATTGAGCCAAAAACGGGGTTTTGTCGCCAAATCCGGTACTTGCCAGCCTCTCTGTTGATTGTCTTTGTCATTTTCGTGCTCAGCCTGATAGGTTACAACAGAAAATGTCCAAAGGCTCCAAGAAATCTCGGTGAAAGGCTCCAATTTGACGAAATAATCACAGAATTGACATTACAAGCAAATTCTAAGCATTTCTGTGCATTTGTCGCAAAATTCGGTACTTACCACTGAATTGCTTGATGCCCTTGGGCATTTTTTTGCTCAGCCTGACAGGATACAACAAAATATGGCCAAGGGATCCAAGAGGAGTCGGTGAAAGCCTCGAATTTGGCCACATTTGGCCCAAATTTCGACGTTTTGTATGGAAATTGAGCCAAAAACGGGGTTTTGTCGCCAAATCCGGTATTTGCCAGCCTCTCTGTTGAATGTCTTTGTCATTTTCGTGCTCAGCCTGACAGGATACAACAAAATATGGCCAAGGGATCCAAGAGGAGTCGGTGAAAGCCTCGAATTTGGCCACATTTGGCCCAAATTTCGACGTTTTGTATTGAAATTGAGCCAAAAACGGGGTTTTGTCGCCAAATCCGGTACTTGCCAGCCTCTCTGTTGATTGTCTTTGTCATTTTCGTGCTCAGCCTGATAGGTTACAACAGAAAATGTCCAAAGGCTCCAAGAAATCTCGGTGAAAGGCTCCAATTTGACGAAATAATCACAGAATTGACATTACAAGCAAATTCTAAGCATTTCTGTGCATTTGTCGCAAAATTCGGTACTTACCACTGAATTGCTTGATGCCCTTGGGCATTTTTTTGCTCAGCCTGACAGGATACAACAAAATATGGCCAAGGGATCCAAGAGGAGTCGGTGAAAGCCTCGAATTTGGCCACATTTGGCCCAAATTTCGACGTTTTGTATGGAAATTGAGCCAAAAACGGGGTTTTGTCGCCAAATCCGGTACTTGCCAGCCTCTCTGTTGAATGTCTTTGTCATTTTCGTGCTCAGCCTGACAGGATACAACAAAATATGGCCAAGGGATCCAAGAGGAGTCGGTGAAAGCCTCGAATTTGGCCACATTTGGCCCAAATTTCGACGTTTTGTATTGAAATTGAGCCAAAAACGGGGTTTTGTCGCCAAATCCGGTACTTGCCAGCCTCTCTGTTGATTGTCTTTGTCATTTTCGTGCTCAGCCTGATAGGTTACAACAGAAAATGTCCAAAGGCTCCAAGAAATCTCGGTGAAAGGCTCCAATTTGACGAAATAATCACAGAATTGACATTACAAGCAAATTCTAAGCATTTCTGTGCATTTGTCGCAAAATTCGGTACTTACCACTGAATTGCTTGATGCCCTTGGGCATTTTTTTGCTCAGCCTGACAGGATACAACAAAATATGGCCAAGGGATCCAAGAGGAGTCGGTGAAAGCCTCGAATTTGGCCACATTTGGCCCAAATTTCGACGTTTTGTATGGAAATTGAGCCAAAAACGGGGTTTTGTCGCCAAATCCGGTACTTGCCAGCCTCTCTGTTGATTGTCTTTGTCATTTTCGTGCTCAGCCTGATAGGTTACAACAGAAAATGTCCAAAGGCTCCAAGAAATCTCGGTGAAAGGCTCCAATTTGACGAAATAATCACAGAATTGACATTACAAGCAAATTCTAAGCATTTCTGTGCATTTGTCGCAAAATTCGGTACTTACCACTGAATTGCTTGATGCCCTTGGGCATTTTTTTGCTCAGCCTGACAGGATACAACAAAATATGGCCAAGGGATCCAAGAGGAGTCGGTGAAAGCCTCGAATTTGGCCACATTTGGCCCAAATTTCGACGTTTTGTATGGAAATTGAGCCAAAAACGGGGTTTTGTCGCCAAATCCGGTACTTGCCAGCCTCTCTGTTGAATGTCTTTGTCATTTTCGTGCTCAGCCTGACAGGATACAACAAAATATGGCCAAGGGATCCAAGAGGAGTCGGTGAAAGCCTCGAATTTGGCCACATTTGGCCCAAATTTCGACGTTTTGTATTGAAATTGAGCCAAAAACGGGGTTTTGTCGCCAAATCCGGTACTTGCCAGCCTCTCTGTTGATTGTCTTTGTCATTTTCGTGCTCAGCCTGATAGGTTACAACAGAAAATGTCCAAAGGCTCCAAGAAATCTCGGTGAAAGGCTCCAATTTGACGAAATAATCACAGAATTGACATTACAAGCAAATTCTAAGCATTTCTGTGCATTTGTCGCAAAATTCGGTACTTACCACTGAATTGCTTGATGCCCTTGGGCATTTTTTTGCTCAGCCTGACAGGACACAACAAAATATGGCCAAGGGATCCAAGAGGAGTCGGTGAAAGCCTCGAATTTGGCCACATTTGGCCCAAATTTCGACGTTTTGTATTGAAATTGAGCCAAAAACGGGGTTTTGTCGCCTAATCCGGTACTTGCCAGCCTCTCTGTTGATTGTCTTTGTCATTTTCGTGCTCAGCCTGATAGGTTACAACAGAAAATGTCCAAAGGCTCCAAGAAATCTCGGTGAAAGGCTCCAATTTGACGAAATAATCACAGAATTGACATTACAAGCAAATTCTAAGCATTTCTGTGCATTTGTCGCAAAAATCGGTACTTACCACTGAATTGCTTGATGCCCTTGGGCATTTTTTTGCTCAGCCTGACAGGATACAACAAAATATGGCCAAGGGATCCAAGAGGAGTCGGTGAAAGCCTCGAATTTGGCCACATTTGGCCCAAATTTCGACGTTTTGTATGGAAATTGAGCCAAAAACGGGGTTTTGTCGCCAAATCCGGTACTTGCCAGCCTCTCTGTTGAATGTCTTTGTCATTTTCGTGCTCAGCCTGACAGGATACAACAAAATATGGCCAAGGGATCCAAGAGGAGTCGGTGAAAGCCTCGAATTTGGCCACATTTGGCCCAAATTTCGACGTTTTGTATTGAAATTGAGCCAAAAACGGGGTGTTGTCGCCAAATCCGGTACTTGCCAGCCTCTCTGTTGATTGTCTTTGTCATTTTCGTGCTCAGCCTGATAGGTTACAACAGAAAATGTCCAAAGGCTCCAAGAAATCTCGGTGAAAGGCTCCAATTTGACGAAATAATCACAGAATTGACATTACAAGCAAATTCTAAGCATTTCTGTGCATTTGTCGCAAAATTCGGTACTTACCACTGAATTGCTTGATGCCCTTGGGCATTTTTTTGCTCAGCCTGACAGGATACAACAAAATATGGCCAAGGGATCCAAGAGGAGTCGGTGAAAGCCTCGAATTTGGCCACATTTGGCCCAAATTTCGACGTTTTGTATGGAAATTGAGCCAAAAACGGGGTTTTGTCGCCAAATCCGGTACTTGCCAGCCTCTCTGTTGAATGTCTTTGTCATTTTCGTGCTCAGCCTGACAGGATACAACAAAATATGGCCAAGGGATCCAAGAGGAGTCGGTGAAAGCCTCGAATTTGGCCACATTTGGCCCAAATTTCGACGTTTTGTATTGAAATTGAGCCAAAAACGGGGTTTTGTCGCCAAATCCGGTACTTGCCAGCCTCTCTGTTGATTGTCTTTGTCATTTTCGTGCTCAGCCTGATAGGTTACAACAGAAAATGTCCAAAGGCTCCAAGAAATCTCGGTGAAAGGCTCCAATTTGACGAAATAATCACAGAATTGACATTACAAGCAAATTCTAAGCATTTCTGTGCATTTGTCGCAAAATTCGGTACTTACCACTGAATTGCTTGATGCCCTTGGGCATTTTTTTGCTCAGCCTGACAGGATACAACAAAATATGGCCAAGGGATCCAAGAGGAGTCGGTGAAAGCCTCGAATTTGGCCACATTTGGCCCAAATTTCGACGTTTTGTATGGAAATTGAGCCAAAAACGGGGTTTTGTCGCCAAATCCGGTACTTGCCAGCCTCTCTGTTGAATGTCTTTGTCATTTTCGTGCTCAGCCTGACAGGATACAACAAAATATGGCCAAGGGATCCAAGAGGAGTCGGTGAAAGCCTCGAATTTGGCCACATTTGGCCCAAATTTCGACGTTTTGTATTGAAATTGAGCCAAAAACGGGGTTTTGTCGCCAAATCCGGTACTTGCCAGCCTCTCTGTTGATTGTCTTTGTCATTTTCGTGCTCAGCCTGATAGGTTACAACAGAAAATGTCCAAAGGCTCCAAGAAATCTCGGTGAAAGGCTCCAATTTGACGAAATAATCACAGAATTGACATTACAAGCAAATTCTAAGCATTTCTGTGCATTTGTCGCAAAATTCGGTACTTACCACTGAATTGCTTGATGCCCTTGGGCATTTTTTTGCTCAGCCTGACAGGATACAACAAAATATGGCCAAGGGATCCAAGAGGAGTCGGTGAAAGCCTCGAATTTGGCCACATTTGGCCCAAATTTCGACGTTTTGTATGGAAATTGAGCCAAAAACGGGGTTTTGTCGCCAAATCCGGTACTTGCCAGCCTCTCTGTTGAATGTCTTTGTCATTTTCGTGCTCAGCCTGACAGGATACAACAAAATATGGCCAAGGGATCCAAGAGGAGTCGGTGAAAGCCTCGAATTTGGCCACATTTGGCCCAAATTTCGACGTTTTGTATTGAAATTGAGCCAAAAACGGGGTTTTGTCGCCAAATCCGGTACTTGCCAGCCTCTCTGTTGATTGTCTTTGTCATTTTCGTGCTCAGCCTGATAGGTTACAACAGAAAATGTCCAAAGGCTCCAAGAAATCTCGGTGAAAGGCTCCAATTTGACGAAATAATCACAGAATTGACATTACAAGCAAATTCTAAGCATTTCTGTGCATTTGTCGCAAAATTCGGTACTTACCACTGAATTGCTTGATGCCCTTGGGCATTTTTTTGCTCAGCCTGACAGGATACAACAAAATATGGCCAAGGGATCCAAGAGGAGTCGGTGAAAGCCTCGAATTTGGCCACATTTGGCCCAAATTTCGACGTTTTGTATGGAAATTGAGCCAAAAACGGGGTTTTGTCGCCAAATCCGGTACTTGCCAGCCTCTCTGTTGAATGTCTTTGTCATTTTCGTGCTCAGCCTGACAGGATACAACAAAATATGGCCAAGGGATCCAAGAGGAGTCGGTGAAAGCCTCGAATTTGGCCACATTTGGCCCAAATTTCGACGTTTTGTATTGAAATTGAGCCAAAAACGGGGTTTTGTCGCCAAATCCGGTACTTGCCAGCCTCTCTGTTGATTGTCTTTGTCATTTTCGTGCTCAGCCTGATAGGTTACAACAGAAAATGTCCAAAGGCTCCAAGAAATCTCGGTGAAAGGCTCCAATTTGACGAAATAATCACAGAATTGACATTACAAGCAAATTCTAAGCATTTCTGTGCATTTGTCGCAAAATTCGGTACTTACCACTGAATTGCTTGATGCCCTTGGGCATTTTTTTGCTCAGCCTGACAGGATACAACAAAATATGGCCAAGGGATCCAAGAGGAGTCGGTGAAAGCCTCGAATTTGGCCACATTTGGCCCAAATTTCGACGTTTTGTATGGAAATTGAGCCAAAAACGGGGTTTTGTCGCCAAATCCGGTACTTGCCAGCCTCTCTGTTGAATGTCTTTGTCATTTTCGTGCTCAGCCTGACAGGATACAACAAAATATGGCCAAGGGATCCAAGAGGAGTCGGTGAAAGCCTCGAATTTGGCCACATTTGGCCCAAATTTCGACGTTTTGTATTGAAATTGAGCCAAAAACGGGGTTTTGTCGCCAAATCCGGTACTTGCCAGCCTCTCTGTTGATTGTCTTTGTCATTTTCGTGCTCAGCCTGATAGGTTACAACAGAAAATGTCCAAAGGCTCCAAGAAATCTCGGTGAAAGGCTCCAATTTGACGAAATAATCACAGAATTGACATTACAAGCAAATTCTAAGCATTTCTGTGCATTTGTCGCAAAATTCGGTACTTACCACTGAATTGCTTGATGCCCTTGGGCATTTTTTTGCTCAGCCTGACAGGATACAACAAAATATGGCCAAGGGATCCAAGAGGAGTCGGTGAAAGCCTCGAATTTGGCCACATTTGGCCCAAATTTCGACGTTTTGTATGGAAATTGAGCCAAAAACGGGGTTTTGTCGCCAAATCCGGTATTTGCCAGCCTCTCTGTTGAATGTCTTTGTCATTTTCGTGCTCAGCCTGACAGGATACAACAAAATATGGCCAAGGGATCCAAGAGGAGTCGGTGAAAGCCTCGAATTTGGCCACATTTGGCCCAAATTTCGACGTTTTGTATTGAAATTGAGCCAAAAACGGGGTTTTGTCGCCAAATCCGGTACTTGCCAGCCTCTCTGTTGATTGTCTTTGTCATTTTCGTGCTCAGCCTGATAGGTTACAACAGAAAATGTCCAAAGGCTCCAAGAAATCTCGGTGAAAGGCTCCAATTTGACGAAATAATCACAGAATTGACATTACAAGCAAATTCTAAGCATTTCTGTGCATTTGTCGCAAAATTCGGTACTTACCACTGAATTGCTTGATGCCCTTGGGCATTTTTTTGCTCAGCCTGACAGGATACAACAAAATATGGCCAAGGGATCCAAGAGGAGTCGGTGAAAGCCTCGAATTTGGCCACATTTGGCCCAAATTTCGACGTTTTGTATGGAAATTGAGCCAAAAACGGGGTTTTGTCGCCAAATCCGGTACTTGCCAGCCTCTCTGTTGAATGTCTTTGTCATTTTCGTGCTCAGCCTGACAGGATACAACAAAATATGGCCAAGGGATCCAAGAGGAGTCGGTGAAAGCCTCGAATTTGGCCACATTTGGCCCAAATTTCGACGTTTTGTATTGAAATTGAGCCAAAAACGGGGTTTTGTCGCCAAATCCGGTACTTGCCAGCCTCTCTGTTGATTGTCTTTGTCATTTTCGTGCTCAGCCTGATAGGTTACAACAGAAAATGTCCAAAGGCTCCAAGAAATCTCGGTGAAAGGCTCCAATTTGACGAAATAATCACAGAATTGACATTACAAGCAAATTCTAAGCATTTCTGTGCATTTGTCGCAAAATTCGGTACTTACCACTGAATTGCTTGATGCCCTTGGGCATTTTTTTGCTCAGCCTGACAGGATACAACAAAATATGGCCAAGGGATCCAAGAGGAGTCGGTGAAAGCCTCGAATTTGGCCACATTTGGCCCAAATTTCGACGTTTTGTATGGAAATTGAGCCAAAAACGGGGTTTTGTCGCCAAATCCGGTACTTGCCAGCCTCTCTGTTGATTGTCTTTGTCATTTTCGTGCTCAGCCTGATAGGTTACAACAGAAAATGTCCAAAGGCTCCAAGAAATCTCGGTGAAAGGCTCCAATTTGACGAAATAATCACAGAATTGACATTACAAGCAAATTCTAAGCATTTCTGTGCATTTGTCGCAAAATTCGGTACTTACCACTGAATTGCTTGATGCCCTTGGGCATTTTTTTGCTCAGCCTGACAGGATACAACAAAATATGGCCAAGGGATCCAAGAGGAGTCGGTGAAAGCCTCGAATTTGGCCACATTTGGCCCAAATTTCGACGTTTTGTATGGAAATTGAGCCAAAAACGGGGTTTTGTCGCCAAATCCGGTACTTGCCAGCCTCTCTGTTGAATGTCTTTGTCATTTTCGTGCTCAGCCTGACAGGATACAACAAAATATGGCCAAGGGATCCAAGAGGAGTCGGTGAAAGCCTCGAATTTGGCCACATTTGGCCCAAATTTCGACGTTTTGTATTGAAATTGAGCCAAAAACGGGGTTTTGTCGCCAAATCCGGTACTTGCCAGCCTCTCTGTTGATTGTCTTTGTCATTTTCGTGCTCAGCCTGATAGGTTACAACAGAAAATGTCCAAAGGCTCCAAGAAATCTCGGTGAAAGGCTCCAATTTGACGAAATAATCACAGAATTGACATTACAAGCAAATTCTAAGCATTTCTGTGCATTTGTCGCAAAATTCGGTACTTACCACTGAATTGCTTGATGCCCTTGGGCATTTTTTTGCTCAGCCTGACAGGACACAACAAAATATGGCCAAGGGATCCAAGAGGAGTCGGTGAAAGCCTCGAATTTGGCCACATTTGGCCCAAATTTCGACGTTTTGTATGGAAATTGAGCCAAAAACGGGGTTTTGTCGCCAAATCCGGTACTTGCCAGCCTCTCTGTTGATTGTCTTTGTCATTTTCGTGCTCAGCCTGATAGGTTACAACAGAAAATGTCCAAAGGCTCCAAGAAATCTCGGTGAAAGGCTCCAATTTGACGAAATAATCACAGAATTGACATTACAAGCAAATTCTAAGCATTTCTGTGCATTTGTCGCAAAATTCGGTACTTACCACTGAATTGCTTGATGCCCTTGGGCATTTTTTTGCTCAGCCTGACAGGATACAACAAAATATGGCCAAGGGATCCAAGAGGAGTCGGTGAAAGCCTCGAATTTGGCCACATTTGGCCCAAATTTCGACGTTTTGTATGGAAATTGAGCCAAAAACGGGGTTTTGTCGCCAAATCCGGTACTTGCCAGCCTCTCTGTTGAATGTCTTTGTCATTTTCGTGCTCAGCCTGACAGGATACAACAAAATATGGCCAAGGGATCCAAGAGGAGTCGGTGAAAGCCTCGAATTTGGCCACATTTGGCCCAAATTTCGACGTTTTGTATTGAAATTGAGCCAAAAACGGGGTTTTGTCGCCAAATCCGGTACTTGCCAGCCTCTCTGTTGATTGTCTTTGTCATTTTCGTGCTCAGCCTGATAGGTTACAACAGAAAATGTCCAAAGGCTCCAAGAAATCTCGGTGAAAGGCTCCAATTTGACGAAATAATCACAGAATTGACATTACAAGCAAATTCTAAGCATTTCTGTGCATTTGTCGCAAAATTCGGTACTTACCACTGAATTGCTTGATGCCCTTGGGCATTTTTTTGCTCAGCCTGACAGGATACAACAAAATATGGCCAAGGGATCCAAGAGGAGTCGGTGAAAGCCTCGAATTTGGCCACATTTGGCCCAAATTTCGACGTTTTGTATGGAAATTGAGCCAAAAACGGGGTTTTGTCGCCAAATCCGGTACTTGCCAGCCTCTCTGTTGATTGTCTTTGTCATTTTCGTGCTCAGCCTGATAGGTTACAACAGAAAATGTCCAAAGGCTCCAAGAAATCTCGGTGAAAGGCTCCAATTTGACGAAATAATCACAGAATTGACATTACAAGCAAATTCTAAGCATTTCTGTGCATTTGTCGCAAAATTCGGTACTTACCACTGAATTGCTTGATGCCCTTGGGCATTTTTTTGCTCAGCCTGACAGGATACAACAAAATATGGCCAAGGGATCCAAGAGGAGTCGGTGAAAGCCTCGAATTTGGCCACATTTGGCCCAAATTTCGACGTTTTGTATGGAAATTGAGCCAAAAACGGGGTTTTGTCGCCAAATCCGGTACTTGCCAGCCTCTCTGTTGAATGTCTTTGTCATTTTCGTGCTCAGCCTGACAGGATACAACAAAATATGGCCAAGGGATCCAAGAGGAGTCGGTGAAAGCCTCGAATTTGGCCACATTTGGCCCAAATTTCGACGTTTTGTATTGAAATTGAGCCAAAAACGGGGTTTTGTCGCCAAATCCGGTACTTGCCAGCCTCTCTGTTGATTGTCTTTGTCATTTTCGTGCTCAGCCTGATAGGTTACAACAGAAAATGTCCAAAGGCTCCAAGAAATCTCGGTGAAAGGCTCCAATTTGACGAAATAATCACAGAATTGACATTACAAGCAAATTCTAAGCATTTCTGTGCATTTGTCGCAAAATTCGGTACTTACCACTGAATTGCTTGATGCCCTTGGGCATTTTTTTGCTCAGCCTGACAGGACACAACAAAATATGGCCAAGGGATCCAAGAGGAGTCGGTGAAAGCCTCGAATTTGGCCACATTTGGCCCAAATTTCGACGTTTTGTATTGAAATTGAGCCAAAAACGGGGTTTTGTCGCCTAATCCGGTACTTGCCAGCCTCTCTGTTGATTGTCTTTGTCATTTTCGTGCTCAGCCTGATAGGTTACAACAGAAAATGTCCAAAGGCTCCAAGAAATCTCGGTGAAAGGCTCCAATTTGACGAAATAATCACAGAATTGACATTACAAGCAAATTCTAAGCATTTCTGTGCATTTGTCGCAAAATTCGGTACTTACCACTGAATTGCTTGATGCCCTTGGGCATTTTTTTGCTCAGCCTGACAGGATACAACAAAATATGGCCAAGGGATCCAAGAGGAGTCGGTGAAAGCCTCGAATTTGGCCACATTTGGCCCAAATTTCGACGTTTTGTATGGAAATTGAGCCAAAAACGGGGTTTTGTCGCCAAATCCGGTACTTGCCAGCCTCTCTGTTGAATGTCTTTGTCATTTTCGTGCTCAGCCTGACAGGATACAACAAAATATGGCCAAGGGATCCAAGAGGAGTCGGTGAAAGCCTCGAATTTGGCCACATTTGGCCCAAATTTCGACGTTTTGTATTGAAATTGAGCCAAAAACGGGGTTTTGTCGCCAAATCCGGTACTTGCCAGCCTCTCTGTTGATTGTCTTTGTCATTTTCGTGCTCAGCCTGATAGGTTACAACAGAAAATGTCCAAAGGCTCCAAGAAATCTCGGTGAAAGGCTCCAATTTGACGAAATAATCACAGAATTGACATTACAAGCAAATTCTAAGCATTTCTGTGCATTTGTCGCAAAATTCGGTACTTACCACTGAATTGCTTGATGCCCTTGGGCATTTTTTTGCTCAGCCTGACAGGATACAACAAAATATGGCCAAGGGATCCAAGAGGAGTCGGTGAAAGCCTCGAATTTGGCCACATTTGGCCCAAATTTCGACGTTTTGTATGGAAATTGAGCCAAAAACGGGGTTTTGTCGCCAAATCCGGTACTTGCCAGCCTCTCTGTTGAATGTCTTTGTCATTTTCGTGCTCAGCCTGACAGGATACAACAAAATATGGCCAAGGGATCCAAGAGGAGTCGGTGAAAGCCTCGAATTTGGCCACATTTGGCCCAAATTTCGACGTTTTGTATTGAAATTGAGCCAAAAACGGGGTTTTGTCGCCAAATCCGGTACTTGCCAGCCTCTCTGTTGATTGTCTTTGTCATTTTCGTGCTCAGCCTGATAGGTTACAACAGAAAATGTCCAAAGGCTCCAAGAAATCTCGGTGAAAGGCTCCAATTTGACGAAATAATCACAGAATTGACATTACAAGCAAATTCTAAGCATTTCTGTGCATTTGTCGCAAAATTCGGTACTTACCACTGAATTGCTTGATGCCCTTGGGCATTTTTTTGCTCAGCCTGACAGGATACAACAAAATATGGCCAAGGGATCCAAGAGGAGTCGGTGAAAGCCTCGAATTTGGCCACATTTGGCCCAAATTTCGACGTTTTGTATGGAAATTGAGCCAAAAACGGGGTTTTGTCGCCAAATCCGGTACTTGCCAGCCTCTCTGTTGAATGTCTTTGTCATTTTCGTGCTCAGCCTGACAGGATACAACAAAATATGGCCAAGGGATCCAAGAGGAGTCGGTGAAAGCCTCGAATTTGGCCACATTTGGCCCAAATTTCGACGTTTTGTATTGAAATTGAGCCAAAAACGGGGTTTTGTCGCCAAATCCGGTACTTGCCAGCCTCTCTGTTGATTGTCTTTGTCATTTTCGTGCTCAGCCTGATAGGTTACAACAGAAAATGTCCAAAGGCTCCAAGAAATCTCGGTGAAAGGCTCCAATTTGACGAAATAATCACAGAATTGACATTACAAGCAAATTCTAAGCATTTCTGTGCATTTGTCGCAAAATTCGGTACTTACCACTGAATTGCTTGATGCCCTTGGGCATTTTTTTGCTCAGCCTGACAGGATACAACAAAATATGGCCAAGGGATCCAAGAGGAGTCGGTGAAAGCCTCGAATTTGGCCACATTTGGCCCAAATTTCGACGTTTTGTATGGAAATTGAGCCAAAAACGGGGTTTTGTCGCCAAATCCGGTACTTGCCAGCCTCTCTGTTGAATGTCTTTGTCATTTTCGTGCTCAGCCTGACAGGATACAACAAAATATGGCCAAGGGATCCAAGAGGAGTCGGTGAAAGCCTCGAATTTGGCCACATTTGGCCCAAATTTCGACGTTTTGTATTGAAATTGAGCCAAAAACGGGGTTTTGTCGCCAAATCCGGTACTTGCCAGCCTCTCTGTTGATTGTCTTTGTCATTTTCGTGCTCAGCCTGATAGGTTACAACAGAAAATGTCCAAAGGCTCCAAGAAATCTCGGTGAAAGGCTCCAATTTGACGAAATAATCACAGAATTGACATTACAAGCAAATTCTAAGCATTTCTGTGCATTTGTCGCAAAATTCGGTACTTACCACTGAATTGCTTGATGCCCTTGGGCATTTTTTTGCTCAGCCTGACAGGATACAACAAAATATGGCCAAGGGATCCAAGAGGAGTCGGTGAAAGCCTCGAATTTGGCCACATTTGGCCCAAATTTCGACGTTTTGTATGGAAATTGAGCCAAAAACGGGGTTTTGTCGCCAAATCCGGTACTTGCCAGCCTCTCTGTTGATTGTCTTTGTCATTTTCGTGCTCAGCCTGATAGGTTACAACAGAAAATGTCCAAAGGCTCCAAGAAATCTCGGTGAAAGGCTCCAATTTGACGAAATAATCACAGAATTGACATTACAAGCAAATTCTAAGCATTTCTGTGCATTTGTCGCAAAATTCGGTACTTACCACTGAATTGCTTGATGCCCTTGGGCATTTTTTTGCTCAGCCTGACAGGATACAACAAAATATGGCCAAGGGATCCAAGAGGAGTCGGTGAAAGCCTCGAATTTGGCCACATTTGGCCCAAATTTCGACGTTTTGTATGGAAATTGAGCCAAAAACGGGGTTTTGTCGCCAAATCCGGTACTTGCCAGCCTCTCTGTTGAATGTCTTTGTCATTTTCGTGCTCAGCCTGACAGGATACAACAAAATATGGCCAAGGGATCCAAGAGGAGTCGGTGAAAGCCTCGAATTTGGCCACATTTGGCCCAAATTTCGACGTTTTGTATTGAAATTGAGCCAAAAACGGGGTTTTGTCGCCAAATCCGGTACTTGCCAGCCTCTCTGTTGATTGTCTTTGTCATTTTCGTGCTCAGCCTGATAGGTTACAACAGAAAATGTCCAAAGGCTCCAAGAAATCTCGGTGAAAGGCTCCAATTTGACGAAATAATCACAGAATTGACATTACAAGCAAATTCTAAGCATTTCTGTGCATTTGTCGCAAAATTCGGTACTTACCACTGAATTGCTTGATGCCCTTGGGCATTTTTTTGCTCAGCCTGACAGGATACAACAAAATATGGCCAAGGGATCCAAGAGGAGTCGGTGAAAGCCTCGAATTTGGCCACATTTGGCCCAAATTTCGACGTTTTGTATGGAAATTGAGCCAAAAACGGGGTTTTGTCGCCAAATCCGGTACTTGCCAGCCTCTCTGTTGAATGTCTTTGTCATTTTCGTGCTCAGCCTGACAGGATACAACAAAATATGGCCAAGGGATCCAAGAGGAGTCGGTGAAAGCCTCGAATTTGGCCACATTTGGCCCAAATTTCGACGTTTTGTATTGAAATTGAGCCAAAAACGGGGTTTTGTCGCCAAATCCGGTACTTGCCAGCCTCTCTGTTGATTGTCTTTGTCATTTTCGTGCTCAGCCTGATAGGTTACAACAGAAAATGTCCAAAGGCTCCAAGAAATCTCGGTGAAAGGCTCCAATTTGACGAAATAATCACAGAATTGACATTACAAGCAAATTCTAAGCATTTCTGTGCATTTGTCGCAAAATTCGGTACTTACCACTGAATTGCTTGATGCCCTTGGGCATTTTTTTGCTCAGCCTGACAGGATACAACAAAATATGGCCAAGGGATCCAAGAGGAGTCGGTGAAAGCCTCGAATTTGGCCACATTTGGCCCAAATTTCGACGTTTTGTATGGAAATTGAGCCAAAAACGGGGTTTTGTCGCCAAATCCGGTACTTGCCAGCCTCTCTGTTGAATGTCTTTGTCATTTTCGTGCTCAGCCTGACAGGATACAACAAAATATGGCCAAGGGATCCAAGAGGAGTCGGTGAAAGCCTCGAATTTGGCCACATTTGGCCCAAATTTCGACGTTTTGTATTGAAATTGAGCCAAAAACGGGGTTTTGTCGCCAAATCCGGTACTTGCCAGCCTCTCTGTTGATTGTCTTTGTCATTTTCGTGCTCAGCCTGATAGGTTACAACAGAAAATGTCCAAAGGCTCCAAGAAATCTCGGTGAAAGGCTCCAATTTGACGAAATAATCACAGAATTGACATTACAAGCAAATTCTAAGCATTTCTGTGCATTTGTCGCAAAATTCGGTACTTACCACTGAATTGCTTGATGCCCTTGGGCATTTTTTTGCTCAGCCTGACAGGATACAACAAAATATGGCCAAGGGATCCAAGAGGAGTCGGTGAAAGCCTCGAATTTGGCCACATTTGGCCCAAATTTCGACGTTTTGTATGGAAATTGAGCCAAAAACGGGGTTTTGTCGCCAAATCCGGTACTTGCCAGCCTCTCTGTTGATTGTCTTTGTCATTTTCGTGCTCAGCCTGATAGGTTACAACAGAAAATGTCCAAAGGCTCCAAGAAATCTCGGTGAAAGGCTCCAATTTGACGAAATAATCACAGAATTGACATTACAAGCAAATTCTAAGCATTTCTGTGCATTTGTCGCAAAATTCGGTACTTACCACTGAATTGCTTGATGCCCTTGGGCATTTTTTTGCTCAGCCTGACAGGATACAACAAAATATGGCCAAGGGATCCAAGAGGAGTCGGTGAAAGCCTCGAATTTGGCCACATTTGGCCCAAATTTCGACGTTTTGTATGGAAATTGAGCCAAAAACGGGGTTTTGTCGCCAAATCCGGTACTTGCCAGCCTCTCTGTTGAATGTCTTTGTCATTTTCGTGCTCAGCCTGACAGGATACAACAAAATATGGCCAAGGGATCCAAGAGGAGTCGGTGAAAGCCTCGAATTTGGCCACATTTGGCCCAAATTTCGACGTTTTGTATTGAAATTGAGCCAAAAACGGGGTTTTGTCGCCAAATCCGGTACTTGCCAGCCTCTCTGTTGATTGTCTTTGTCATTTTCGTGCTCAGCCTGATAGGTTACAACAGAAAATGTCCAAAGGCTCCAAGAAATCTCGGTGAAAGGCTCCAATTTGACGAAATAATCACAGAATTGACATTACAAGCAAATTCTAAGCATTTCTGTGCATTTGTCGCAAAATTCGGTACTTACCACTGAATTGCTTGATGCCCTTGGGCATTTTTTTGCTCAGCCTGACAGGATACAACAAAATATGGCCAAGGGATCCAAGAGGAGTCGGTGAAAGCCTCGAATTTGGCCACATTTGGCCCAAATTTCGACGTTTTGTATTGAAATTGAGCCAAAAACGGGGTTTTGTCGCCAAATCCGGTACTTGCCAGCCTCTCTGTTGATTGTCTTTGTCATTTTCGTGCTCAGCCTGATAGGTTACAACAGAAAATGTCCAAAGGCTCCAAGAAATCTCGGTGAAAGGCTCCAATTTGACGAAATAATCACAGAATTGACATTACAAGCAAATTCTAAGCATTTCTGTGCATTTGTCGCAAAATTCGGTACTTACCACTGAATTGCTTGATGCCCTTGGGCATTTTTTTGCTCAGCCTGACAGGATACAACAAAATATGGCCAAGGGATCCAAGAGGAGTCGGTGAAAGCCTCGAATTTGGCCACATTTGGCCCAAATTTCGACGTTTTGTATGGAAATTGAGCCAAAAACGGGGTTTTGTCGCCAAATCCGGTACTTGCCAGCCTCTCTGTTGAATGTCTTTGTCATTTTCGTGCTCAGCCTGACAGGATACAACAAAATATGGCCAAGGGATCCAAGAGGAGTCGGTGAAAGCCTCGAATTTGGCCACATTTGGCCCAAATTTCGACGTTTTGTATTGAAATTGAGCCAAAAACGGGGTTTTGTCGCCAAATCCGGTACTTGCCAGCCTCTCTGTTGATTGTCTTTGTCATTTTCGTGCTCAGCCTGATAGGTTACAACAGAAAATGTCCAAAGGCTCCAAGAAATCTCGGTGAAAGGCTCCAATTTGACGAAATAATCACAGAATTGACATTACAAGCAAATTCTAAGCATTTCTGTGCATTTGTCGCAAAATTCGGTACTTACCACTGAATTGCTTGATGCCCTTGGGCATTTTTTTGCTCAGCCTGACAGGATACAACAAAATATGGCCAAGGGATCCAAGAGGAGTTGGTGAAAGCCTCGAATTTGGCCACATTTGGCCCAAATTTCGACGTTTTGTATGGAAATTGAGCCAAAAACGGGGTTTTGTCGCCAAATCCGGTACTTGCCAGCCTCTCTGTTGAATGTCTTTGTCATTTTCGTGCTCAGCCTGACAGGACACAACAAAATATGGCCAAGGGATCCAAGAGGAGTCGGTGAAAGCCTCGAATTTGGCCACATTTGGCCCAAATTTCGACGTTTTGTATTGAAATTGAGCCAAAAACGGGGTTTTGTCGCCTAATCCGGTACTTGCCAGCCTCTCTGTTGATTGTCTTTGTCATTTTCGTGCTCAGCCTGATAGGTTACAACAGAAAATGTCCAAAGGCTCCAAGAAATCTCGGTGAAAGGCTCCAATTTGACGAAATAATCACAGAATTGACATTACAAGCAAATTCTAAGCATTTCTGTGCATTTGTCGCAAAATTCGGTACTTACCACTGAATTGCTTGATGCCCTTGGGCATTTTTTTGCTCAGCCTGACAGGATACAACAAAATATGGCCAAGGGATCCAAGAGGAGTCGGTGAAAGCCTCGAATTTGGCCACATTTGGCCCAAATTTCGACGTTTTGTATGGAAATTGAGCCAAAAACGGGGTTTTGTCGCCAAATCCGGTACTTGCCAGCCTCTCTGTTGAATGTCTTTGTCATTTTCGTGCTCAGCCTGACAGGATACAACAAAATATGGCCAAGGGATCCAAGAGGAGTCGGTGAAAGCCTCGAATTTGGCCACATTTGGCCCAAATTTCGACGTTTTGTATTGAAATTGAGCCAAAAACGGGGTTTTGTCGCCAAATCCGGTACTTGCCAGCCTCTCTGTTGATTGTCTTTGTCATTTTCGTGCTCAGCCTGATAGGTTACAACAGAAAATGTCCAAAGGCTCCAAGAAATCTCGGTGAAAGGCTCCAATTTGACGAAATAATCACAGAATTGACATTACAAGCAAATTCTAAGCATTTCTGTGCATTTGTCGCAAAATTCGGTACTTACCACTGAATTGCTTGATGCCCTTGGGCATTTTTTTGCTCAGCCTGACAGGATACAACAAAATATGGCCAAGGGATCCAAGAGGAGTCGGTGAAAGCCTCGAATTTGGCCACATTTGGCCCAAATTTCGACGTTTTGTATGGAAATTGAGCCAAAAACGGGGTTTTGTCGCCAAATCCGGTACTTGCCAGCCTCTCTGTTGAATGTCTTTGTCATTTTCGTGCTCAGCCTGACAGGATACAACAAAATATGGCCAAGGGATCCAAGAGGAGTCGGTGAAAGCCTCGAATTTGGCCACATTTGGCCCAAATTTCGACGTTTTGTATTGAAATTGAGCCAAAAACGGGGTTTTGTCGCCAAATCCGGTACTTGCCAGCCTCTCTGTTGATTGTCTTTGTCATTTTCGTGCTCAGCCTGATAGGTTACAACAGAAAATGTCCGAAGGCTCCAAGAAATCTCGGTGAAAGGCTCCAATTTGACGAAATAATCACAGAATTGACATTACAAGCAAATTCTAAGCATTTCTGTGCATTTGTCGCAAAATTCGGTACTTACCACTGAATTGCTTGATGCCCTTGGGCATTTTTTTGCTCAGCCTGACAGGATACAACAAAATATGGCCAAGGGATCCAAGAGGAGTCGGTGAAAGCCTCGAATTTGGCCACATTTGGCCCAAATTTCGACGTTTTGTATGGAAATTGAGCCAAAAACGGGGTTTTGTCGCCAAATCCGGTATTTGCCAGCCTCTCTGTTGAATGTCTTTGTCATTTTCGTGCTCAGCCTGACAGGATACAACAAAATATGGCCAAGGGATCCAAGAGGAGTCGGTGAAAGCCTCGAATTTGGCCACATTTGGCCCAAATTTCGACGTTTTGTATGGAAATTGAGCCAAAAACGGGGTTTTGTCGCCAAATCCGGTACTTGCCAGCCTCTCTGTTGATTGTCTTTGTCATTTTCGTGCTCAGCCTGATAGGTTACAACAGAAAATGTCCAAAGGCTCCAAGAAATCTCGGTGAAAGGCTCCAATTTGACGAAATAATCACAGAATTGACATTACAAGCAAATTCTAAGCATTTCTGTGCATTTGTCGCAAAATTCGGTACTTACCACTGAATTGCTTGATGCCCTTGGGCATTTTTTTGCTCAGCCTGACAGGATACAACAAAATATGGCCAAGGGATCCAAGAGGAGTCGGTGAAAGCCTCGAATTTGGCCACATTTGGCCCAAATTTCGACGTTTTGTATGGAAATTGAGCCAAAAACGGGGTTTTGTCGCCAAATCCGGTACTTGCCAGCCTCTCTGTTGAATGTCTTTGTCATTTTCGTGCTCAGCCTGACAGGATACAACAAAATATGGCCAAGGGATCCAAGAGGAGTCGGTGAAAGCCTCGAATTTGGCCACATTTGGCCCAAATTTCGACGTTTTGTATTGAAATTGAGCCAAAAACGGGGTTTTGTCGCCAAATCCGGTACTTGCCAGCCTCTCTGTTGATTGTCTTTGTCATTTTCGTGCTCAGCCTGATAGGTTACAACAGAAAATGTCCAAAGGCTCCAAGAAATCTCGGTGAAAGGCTCCAATTTGACGAAATAATCACAGAATTGACATTACAAGCAAATTCTAAGCATTTCTGTGCATTTGTCGCAAAATTCGGTACTTACCACTGAATTGCTTGATGCCCTTGGGCATTTTTTTGCTCAGCCTGACAGGATACAACAAAATATGGCCAAGGGATCCAAGAGGAGTCGGTGAAAGCCTCGAATTTGGCCACATTTGGCCCAAATTTCGACGTTTTGTATGGAAATTGAGCCAAAAACGGGGTTTTGTCGCCAAATCCGGTACTTGCCAGCCTCTCTGTTGATTGTCTTTGTCATTTTCGTGCTCAGCCTGATAGGTTACAACAGAAAATGTCCAAAGGCTCCAAGAAATCTCGGTGAAAGGCTCCAATTTGACGAAATAATCACAGAATTGACATTACAAGCAAATTCTAAGCATTTCTGTGCATTTGTCGCAAAATTCGGTACTTACCACTGAATTGCTTGATGCCCTTGGGCATTTTTTTGCTCAGCCTGACAGGATACAACAAAATATGGCCAAGGGATCCAAGAGGAGTCGGTGAAAGCCTCGAATTTGGCCACATTTGGCCCAAATTTCGACGTTTTGTATGGAAATTGAGCCAAAAACGGGGTTTTGTCGCCAAATCCGGTACTTGCCAGCCTCTCTGTTGAATGTCTTTGTCATTTTCGTGCTCAGCCTGACAGGATACAACAAAATATGGCCAAGGGATCCAAGAGGAGTCGGTGAAAGCCTCGAATTTGGCCACATTTGGCCCAAATTTCGACGTTTTGTATTGAAATTGAGCCAAAAACGGGGTTTTGTCGCCAAATCCGGTACTTGCCAGCCTCTCTGTTGATTGTCTTTGTCATTTTCGTGCTCAGCCTGATAGGTTACAACAGAAAATGTCCAAAGGCTCCAAGAAATCTCGGTGAAAGGCTCCAATTTGACGAAATAATCACAGAATTGACATTACAAGCAAATTCTAAGCATTTCTGTGCATTTGTCGCAAAATTCGGTACTTACCACTGAATTGCTTGATGCCCTTGGGCATTTTTTTGCTCAGCCTGACAGGACACAACAAAATATGGCCAAGGGATCCAAGAGGAGTCGGTGAAAGCCTCGAATTTGGCCACATTTGGCCCAAATTTCGACGTTTTGTATGGAAATTGAGCCAAAAACGGGGTTTTGTCGCCAAATCCGGTACTTGCCAGCCTCTCTGTTGAATGTCTTTGTCATTTTCGTGCTCAGCCTGACAGGATACAACAAAATATGGCCAAGGGATCCAAGAGGAGTCGGTGAAAGCCTCGAATTTGGCCACATTTGGCCCAAATTTCGACGTTTTGTATTGAAATTGAGCCAAAAACGGGGTTTTGTCGCCTAATCCGGTACTTGCCAGCCTCTCTGTTGATTGTCTTTGTCATTTTCGTGCTCAGCCTGATAGGTTACAACAGAAAATGTCCAAAGGCTCCAAGAAATCTCGGTGAAAGGCTCCAATTTGACGAAATAATCACAGAATTGACATTACAAGCAAATTCTAAGCATTTCTGTGCATTTGTCGCAAAATTCGGTACTTACCACTGAATTGCTTGATGCCCTTGGGCATTTTTTTGCTCAGCCTGACAGGATACAACAAAATATGGCCAAGGGATCCAAGAGGAGTCGGTGAAAGCCTCGAATTTGGCCACATTTGGCCCAAATTTCGACGTTTTGTATGGAAATTGAGCCAAAAACGGGGTTTTGTCGCCAAATCCGGTACTTGCCAGCCTCTCTGTTGAATGTCTTTGTCATTTTCGTGCTCAGCCTGACAGGATACAACAAAATATGGCCAAGGGATCCAAGAGGAGTCGGTGAAAGCCTCGAATTTGGCCACATTTGGCCCAAATTTCGACGTTTTGTATTGAAATTGAGCCAAAAACGGGGTTTTGTCGCCAAATCCGGTACTTGCCAGCCTCTCTGTTGATTGTCTTTGTCATTTTCGTGCTCAGCCTGATAGGTTACAACAGAAAATGTCCAAAGGCTCCAAGAAATCTCGGTGAAAGGCTCCAATTTGACGAAATAATCACAGAATTGACATTACAAGCAAATTCTAAGCATTTCTGTGCATTTGTCGCAAAATTCGGTACTTACCACTGAATTGCTTGATGCCCTTGGGCATTTTTTTGCTCAGCCTGACAGGATACAACAAAATATGGCCAAGGGATCCAAGAGGAGTCGGTGAAAGCCTCGAATTTGGCCACATTTGGCCCAAATTTCGACGTTTTGTATGGAAATTGAGCCAAAAACGGGGTTTTGTCGCCAAATCCGGTACTTGCCAGCCTCTCTGTTGAATGTCTTTGTCATTTTCGTGCTCAGCCTGACAGGATACAACAAAATATGGCCAAGGGATCCAAGAGGAGTCGGTGAAAGCCTCGAATTTGGCCACATTTGGCCCAAATTTCGACGTTTTGTATTGAAATTGAGCCAAAAACGGGGTTTTGTCGCCAAATCCGGTACTTGCCAGCCTCTCTGTTGATTGTCTTTGTCATTTTCGTGCTCAGCCTGATAGGTTACAACAGAAAATGTCCAAAGGCTCCAAGAAATCTCGGTGAAAGGCTCCAATTTGACGAAATAATCACAGAATTGACATTACAAGCAAATTCTAAGCATTTCTGTGCATTTGTCGCAAAATTCGGTACTTACCACTGAATTGCTTGATGCCCTTGGGCATTTTTTTGCTCAGCCTGACAGGATACAACAAAATATGGCCAAGGGATCCAAGAGGAGTCGGTGAAAGCCTCGAATTTGGCCACATTTGGCCCAAATTTCGACGTTTTGTATGGAAATTGAGCCAAAAACGGGGTTTTGTCGCCAAATCCGGTACTTGCCAGCCTCTCTGTTGAATGTCTTTGTCATTTTCGTGCTCAGCCTGACAGGATACAACAAAATATGGCCAAGGGATCCAAGAGGAGTCGGTGAAAGCCTCGAATTTGGCCACATTTGGCCCAAATTTCGACGTTTTGTATTGAAATTGAGCCAAAAACGGGGTTTTGTCGCCAAATCCGGTACTTGCCAGCCTCTCTGTTGATTGTCTTTGTCATTTTCGTGCTCAGCCTGATAGGTTACAACAGAAAATGTCCAAAGGCTCCAAGAAATCTCGGTGAAAGGCTCCAATTTGACGAAATAATCACAGAATTGACATTACAAGCAAATTCTAAGCATTTCTGTGCATTTGTCGCAAAATTCGGTACTTACCACTGAATTGCTTGATGCCCTTGGGCATTTTTTTGCTCAGCCTGACAGGATACAACAAAATATGGCCAAGGGATCCAAGAGGAGTCGGTGAAAGCCTCGAATTTGGCCACATTTGGCCCAAATTTCGACGTTTTGTATGGAAATTGAGCCAAAAACGGGGTTTTGTCGCCAAATCCGGTACTTGCCAGCCTCTCTGTTGATTGTCTTTGTCATTTTCGTGCTCAGCCTGATAGGTTACAACAGAAAATGTCCAAAGGCTCCAAGAAATCTCGGTGAAAGGCTCCAATTTGACGAAATAATCACAGAATTGACATTACAAGCAAATTCTAAGCATTTCTGTGCATTTGTCGCAAAATTCGGTACTTACCACTGAATTGCTTGATGCCCTTGGGCATTTTTTTGCTCAGCCTGACAGGACACAACAAAATATGGCCAAGGGATCCAAGAGGAGTCGGTGAAAGCCTCGAATTTGGCCACATTTGGCCCAAATTTCGACGTTTTGTATTGAAATTGAGCCAAAAACGGGGTTTTGTCGCCTAATCCGGTACTTGCCAGCCTCTCTGTTGATTGTCTTTGTCATTTTCGTGCTCAGCCTGATAGGTTACAACAGAAAATGTCCAAAGGCTCCAAGAAATCTCGGTGAAAGGCTCCAATTTGACGAAATAATCACAGAATTGACATTACAAGCAAATTCTAAGCATTTCTGTGCATTTGTCGCAAAATTCGGTACTTACCACTGAATTGCTTGATGCCCTTGGGCATTTTTTTGCTCAGCCTGACAGGATACAACAAAATATGGCCAAGGGATCCAAGAGGAGTCGGTGAAAGCCTCGAATTTGGCCACATTTGGCCCAAATTTCGACGTTTTGTATGGAAATTGAGCCAAAAACGGGGTTTTGTCGCCAAATCCGGTACTTGCCAGCCTCTCTGTTGAATGTCTTTGTCATTTTCGTGCTCAGCCTGACAGGATACAACAAAATATGGCCAAGGGATCCAAGAGGAGTCGGTGAAAGCCTCGAATTTGGCCACATTTGGCCCAAATTTCGACGTTTTGTATTGAAATTGAGCCAAAAACGGGGTTTTGTCGCCAAATCCGGTACTTGCCAGCCTCTCTGTTGATTGTCTTTGTCATTTTCGTGCTCAGCCTGATAGGTTACAACAGAAAATGTCCAAAGGCTCCAAGAAATCTCGGTGAAAGGCTCCAATTTGACGAAATAATCACAGAATTGACATTACAAGCAAATTCTAAGCATTTCTGTGCATTTGTCGCAAAATTCGGTACTTACCACTGAATTGCTTGATGCCCTTGGGCATTTTTTTGCTCAGCCTGACAGGATACAACAAAATATGGCCAAGGGATCCAAGAGGAGTCGGTGAAAGCCTCGAATTTGGCCACATTTGGCCCAAATTTCGACGTTTTGTATGGAAATTGAGCCAAAAACGGGGTTTTGTCGCCAAATCCGGTACTTGCCAGCCTCTCTGTTGAATGTCTTTGTCATTTTCGTGCTCAGCCTGACAGGATACAACAAAATATGGCCAAGGGATCCAAGAGGAGTCGGTGAAAGCCTCGAATTTGGCCACATTTGGCCCAAATTTCGACGTTTTGTATTGAAATTGAGCCAAAAACGGGGTTTTGTCGCCAAATCCGGTACTTGCCAGCCTCTCTGTTGATTGTCTTTGTCATTTTCGTGCTCAGCCTGATAGGTTACAACAGAAAATGTCCAAAGGCTCCAAGAAATCTCGGTGAAAGGCTCCAATTTGACGAAATAATCACAGAATTGACATTACAAGCAAATTCTAAGCATTTCTGTGCATTTGTCGCAAAATTCGGTACTTACCACTGAATTGCTTGATGCCCTTGGGCATTTTTTTGCTCAGCCTGACAGGATACAACAAAATATGGCCAAGGGATCCAAGAGGAGTCGGTGAAAGCCTCGAATTTGGCCACATTTGGCCCAAATTTCGACGTTTTGTATGGAAATTGAGCCAAAAACGGGGTTTTGTCGCCAAATCCGGTACTTGCCAGCCTCTCTGTTGAATGTCTTTGTCATTTTCGTGCTCAGCCTGACAGGATACAACAAAATATGGCCAAGGGATCCAAGAGGAGTCGGTGAAAGCCTCGAATTTGGCCACATTTGGCCCAAATTTCGACGTTTTGTATTGAAATTGAGCCAAAAACGGGGTTTTGTCGCCAAATCCGGTACTTGCCAGCCTCTCTGTTGATTGTCTTTGTCATTTTCGTGCTCAGCCTGATAGGTTACAACAGAAAATGTCCAAAGGCTCCAAGAAATCTCGGTGAAAGGCTCCAATTTGACGAAATAATCACAGAATTGACATTACAAGCAAATTCTAAGCATTTCTGTGCATTTGTCGCAAAATTCGGTACTTACCACTGAATTGCTTGATGCCCTTGGGCATTTTTTTGCTCAGCCTGACAGGATACAACAAAATATGGCCAAGGGATCCAAGAGGAGTCGGTGAAAGCCTCGAATTTGGCCACATTTGGCCCAAATTTCGACGTTTTGTATGGAAATTGAGCCAAAAACGGGGTTTTGTCGCCAAATCCGGTACTTGCCAGCCTCTCTGTTGATTGTCTTTGTCATTTTCGTGCTCAGCCTGATAGGTTACAACAGAAAATGTCCAAAGGCTCCAAGAAATCTCGGTGAAAGGCTCCAATTTGACGAAATAATCACAGAATTGACATTACAAGCAAATTCTAAGCATTTCTGTGCATTTGTCGCAAAATTCGGTACTTACCACTGAATTGCTTGATGCCCTTGGGCATTTTTTTGCTCAGCCTGACAGGATACAACAAAATATGGCCAAGGGATCCAAGAGGAGTCGGTGAAAGCCTCGAATTTGGCCACATTTGGCCCAAATTTCGACGTTTTGTATGGAAATTGAGCCAAAAACGGGGTTTTGTCGCCAAATCCGGTACTTACCAGCCTCTCTGTTGAATGTCTTTGTCATTTTCGTGCTCAGCCTGACAGGACACAACAAAATATGGCCAAGGGATCCAAGAGGAGTCGGTGAAAGCCTCGAATTTGGCCACATTTGGCCCAAATTTCGACGTTTTGTATGGAAATTGAGCCAAAAACGGGGTTTTGTCGCCAAATCCGGTACTTGCCAGCCTCTCTGTTGATTGTCTTTGTCATTTTCGTGCTCAGCCTGATAGGTTACAACAGAAAATGTCCAAAGGCTCCAAGAAATCTCGGTGAAAGGCTCCAATTTGACGAAATAATCACAGAATTGACATTACAAGCAAATTCTAAGCATTTCTGTGCATTTGTCGCAAAATTCGGTACTTACCACTGAATTGCTTGATGCCCTTGGGCATTTTTTTGCTCAGCCTGACAGGATACAACAAAATATGGCCAAGGGATCCAAGAGGAGTCGGTGAAAGCCTCGAATTTGGCCACATTTGGCCCAAATTTCGACGTTTTGTATGGAAATTGAGCCAAAAACGGGGTTTTGTCGCCAAATCCGGTACTTGCCAGCCTCTCTGTTGAATGTCTTTGTCATTTTCGTGCTCAGCCTGACAGGATACAACAAAATATGGCCAAGGGATCCAAGAGGAGTCGGTGAAAGCCTCGAATTTGGCCACATTTGGCCCAAATTTCGACGTTTTGTATTGAAATTGAGCCAAAAACGGGGTTTTGTCGCCAAATCCGGTACTTGCCAGCCTCTCTGTTGATTGTCTTTGTCATTTTCGTGCTCAGCCTGATAGGTTACAACAGAAAATGTCCAAAGGCTCCAAGAAATCTCGGTGAAAGGCTCCAATTTGACGAAATAATCACAGAATTGACATTACAAGCAAATTCTAAGCATTTCTGTGCATTTGTCGCAAAATTCGGTACTTACCACTGAATTGCTTGATGCCCTTGGGCATTTTTTTGCTCAGCCTGACAGGATACAACAAAATATGGCCAAGGGATCCAAGAGGAGTCGGTGAAAGCCTCGAATTTGGCCACATTTGGCCCAAATTTCGACGTTTTGTATGGAAATTGAGCCAAAAACGGGGTTTTGTCGCCAAATCCGGTACTTGCCAGCCTCTCTGTTGATTGTCTTTGTCATTTTCGTGCTCAGCCTGATAGGTTACAACAGAAAATGTCCAAAGGCTCCAAGAAATCTCGGTGAAAGGCTCCAATTTGACGAAATAATCACAGAATTGACATTACAAGCAAATTCTAAGCATTTCTGTGCATTTGTCGCAAAATTCGGTACTTACCACTGAATTGCTTGATGCCCTTGGGCATTTTTTTGCTCAGCCTGACAGGATACAACAAAATATGGCCAAGGGATCCAAGAGGAGTCGGTGAAAGCCTCGAATTTGGCCACATTTGGCCCAAATTTCGACGTTTTGTATGGAAATTGAGCCAAAAACGGGGTTTTGTCGCCAAATCCGGTACTTGCCAGCCTCTCTGTTGAATGTCTTTGTCATTTTCGTGCTCAGCCTGACAGGATACAACAAAATATGGCCAAGGGATCCAAGAGGAGTCGGTGAAAGCCTCGAATTTGGCCACATTTGGCCCAAATTTCGACGTTTTGTATTGAAATTGAGCCAAAAACGGGGTTTTGTCGCCAAATCCGGTACTTGCCAGCCTCTCTGTTGATTGTCTTTGTCATTTTCGTGCTCAGCCTGATAGGTTACAACAGAAAATGTCCAAAGGCTCCAAGAAATCTCGGTGAAAGGCTCCAATTTGACGAAATAATCACAGAATTGACATTACAAGCAAATTCTAAGCATTTCTGTGCATTTGTCGCAAAATTCGGTACTTACCACTGAATTGCTTGATGCCCTTGGGCATTTTTTTGCTCAGCCTGACAGGATACAACAAAATATGGCCAAGGGATCCAAGAGGAGTCGGTGAAAGCCTCGAATTTGGCCACATTTGGCCCAAATTTCGACGTTTTGTATTGAAATTGAGCCAAAAACGGGGTTTTGTCGCCAAATCCGGTACTTGCCAGCCTCTCTGTTGATTGTCTTTGTCATTTTCGTGCTCAGCCTGATAGGTTACAACAGAAAATGTCCAAAGGCTCCAAGAAATCTCGGTGAAAGGCTCCAATTTGACGAAATAATCACAGAATTGACATTACAAGCAAATTCTAAGCATTTCTGTGCATTTGTCGCAAAATTCGGTACTTACCACTGAATTGCTTGATGCCCTTGGGCATTTTTTTGCTCAGCCTGACAGGATACAACAAAATATGGCCAAGGGATCCAAGAGGAGTCGGTGAAAGCCTCGAATTTGGCCACATTTGGCCCAAATTTCGACGTTTTGTATGGAAATTGAGCCAAAAACGGGGTTTTGTCGCCAAATCCGGTACTTGTCAGCCTCTCTGTTGAATGTCTTTGTCATTTTCGTGCTCAGCCTGACAGGATACAACAAAATATGGCCAAGGGATCCAAGAGGAGTCGGTGAAAGCCTCGAATTTGGCCACATTTGGCCCAAATTTCGACGTTTTGTATTGAAATTGAGCCAAAAACGGGGTTTTGTCGCCAAATCCGGTACTTGCCAGCCTCTCTGTTGATTGTCTTTGTCATTTTCGTGCTCAGCCTGATAGGTTACAACAGAAAATGTCCAAAGGCTCCAAGAAATCTCGGTGAAAGGCTCCAATTTGACGAAATAATCACAGAATTGACATTACAAGCAAATTCTAAGCATTTCTGTGCATTTGTCGCAAAATTCGGTACTTACCACTGAATTGCTTGATGCCCTTGGGCATTTTTTTGCTCAGCCTGACAGGATACAACAAAATATGGCCAAGGGATCCAAGAGGAGTCGGTGAAAGCCTCGAATTTGGCCACATTTGGCCCAAATTTCGACGTTTTGTATGGAAATTGAGCCAAAAACGGGGTTTTGTCGCCAAATCCGGTACTTGCCAGCCTCTCTGTTGAATGTCTTTGTCATTTTCGTGCTCAGCCTGACAGGACACAACAAAATATGGCCAAGGGATCCAAGAGGAGTCGGTGAAAGCCTCGAATTTGGCCACATTTGGCCCAAATTTCGACGTTTTGTATTGAAATTGAGCCAAAAACGGGGTTTTGTCGCCTAATCCGGTACTTGCCAGCCTCTCTGTTGATTGTCTTTGTCATTTTCGTGCTCAGCCTGATAGGTTACAACAGAAAATGTCCAAAGGCTCCAAGAAATCTCGGTGAAAGGCTCCAATTTGACGAAATAATCACAGAATTGACATTACAAGCAAATTCTAAGCATTTCTGTGCATTTGTCGCAAAATTCGGTACTTACCACTGAATTGCTTGATGCCCTTGGGCATTTTTTTGCTCAGCCTGACAGGATACAACAAAATATGGCCAAGGGATCCAAGAGGAGTCGGTGAAAGCCTCGAATTTGGCCACATTTGGCCCAAATTTCGACGTTTTGTATGGAAATTGAGCCAAAAACGGGGTTTTGTCGCCAAATCCGGTACTTGCCAGCCTCTCTGTTGAATGTCTTTGTCATTTTCGTGCTCAGCCTGACAGGATACAACAAAATATGGCCAAGGGATCCAAGAGGAGTCGGTGAAAGCCTCGAATTTGGCCACATTTGGCCCAAATTTCGACGTTTTGTATTGAAATTGAGCCAAAAACGGGGTTTTGTCGCCAAATCCGGTACTTGCCAGCCTCTCTGTTGATTGTCTTTGTCATTTTCGTGCTCAGCCTGATAGGTTACAACAGAAAATGTCCAAAGGCTCCAAGAAATCTCGGTGAAAGGCTCCAATTTGACGAAATAATCACAGAATTGACATTACAAGCAAATTCTAAGCATTTCTGTGCATTTGTCGCAAAATTCGGTACTTACCACTGAATTGCTTGATGCCCTTGGGCATTTTTTTGCTCAGCCTGACAGGATACAACAAAATATGGCCAAGGGATCCAAGAGGAGTCGGTGAAAGCCTCGAATTTGGCCACATTTGGCCCAAATTTCGACGTTTTGTATGGAAATTGAGCCAAAAACGGGGTTTTGTCGCCAAATCCGGTACTTGCCAGCCTCTCTGTTGAATGTCTTTGTCATTTTCGTGCTCAGCCTGACAGGATACAACAAAATATGGCCAAGGGATCCAAGAGGAGTCGGTGAAAGCCTCGAATTTGGCCACATTTGGCCCAAATTTCGACGTTTTGTATTGAAATTGAGCCAAAAACGGGGTTTTGTCGCCAAATCCGGTACTTGCCAGCCTCTCTGTTGATTGTCTTTGTCATTTTCGTGCTCAGCCTGATAGGTTACAACAGAAAATGTCCAAAGGCTCCAAGAAATCTCGGTGAAAGGCTCCAATTTGACGAAATAATCACAGAATTGACATTACAAGCAAATTCTAAGCATTTCTGTGCATTTGTCGCAAAATTCGGTACTTACCACTGAATTGCTTGATGCCCTTGGGCATTTTTTTGCTCAGCCTGACAGGATACAACAAAATATGGCCAAGGGATCCAAGAGGAGTCGGTGAAAGCCTCGAATTTGGCCACATTTGGCCCAAATTTCGACGTTTTGTATGGAAATTGAGCCAAAAACGGGGTTTTGTCGCCAAATCCGGTATTTGCCAGCCTCTCTGTTGAATGTCTTTGTCATTTTCGTGCTCAGCCTGACAGGATACAACAAAATATGGCCAAGGGATCCAAGAGGAGTCGGTGAAAGCCTCGAATTTGGCCACATTTGGCCCAAATTTCGACGTTTTGTATGGAAATTGAGCCAAAAACGGGGTTTTGTCGCCAAATCCGGTACTTGCCAGCCTCTCTGTTGATTGTCTTTGTCATTTTCGTGCTCAGCCTGATAGGTTACAACAGAAAATGTCCAAAGGCTCCAAGAAATCTCGGTGAAAGGCTCCAATTTGACGAAATAATCACAGAATTGACATTACAAGCAAATTCTAAGCATTTCTGTGCATTTGTCGCAAAATTCGGTACTTACCACTGAATTGCTTGATGCCCTTGGGCATTTTTTTGCTCAGCCTGACAGGATACAACAAAATATGGCCAAGGGATCCAAGAGGAGTCGGTGAAAGCCTCGAATTTGGCCACATTTGGCCCAAATTTCGACGTTTTGTATGGAAATTGAGCCAAAAACGGGGTTTTGTCGCCAAATCCGGTACTTGCCAGCCTCTCTGTTGAATGTCTTTGTCATTTTCGTGCTCAGCCTGACAGGATACAACAAAATATGGCCAAGGGATCCAAGAGGAGTCGGTGAAAGCCTCGAATTTGGCCACATTTGGCCCAAATTTCGACGTTTTGTATTGAAATTGAGCCAAAAACGGGGTTTTGTCGCCAAATCCGGTACTTGCCAGCCTCTCTGTTGATTGTCTTTGTCATTTTCGTGCTCAGCCTGATAGGTTACAACAGAAAATGTCCAAAGGCTCCAAGAAATCTCGGTGAAAGGCTCCAATTTGACGAAATAATCACAGAATTGACATTACAAGCAAATTCTAAGCATTTCTGTGCATTTGTCGCAAAATTCGGTACTTACCACTGAATTGCTTGATGCCCTTGGGCATTTTTTTGCTCAGCCTGACAGGACACAACAAAATATGGCCAAGGGATCCAAGAGGAGTCGGTGAAAGCCTCGAATTTGGCCACATTTGGCCCAAATTTCGACGTTTTGTATTGAAATTGAGCCAAAAACGGGGTTTTGTCGCCTAATCAGGTACTTGCCAGCCTCTCTGTTGATTGTCTTTGTCATTTTCGTGCTCAGCCTGATAGATTACAACAGAAAATGTCCAAAGGCTCCAAGATTACTCGGTGAAAGGCTCCAATTTGACGAAATAATCACAGAATTGACATTACAAGCAAATTCTAAGCATTTCTGTGCATTTGTCGCAAAATTCGGTACTTACCACTGAATTGCTTGATGCCCTTGGGCATTTTTTTGCTCAGCCTGACAGGATACAACAAAATATGGCCAAGGGATCCAAGAGGAGTCGGTGAAAGCCTCGAATTTGGCCACATTTGGCCCAAATTTCGACGTTTTGTATGGAAATTGAGCCAAAAACGGGGTTTTGTCGCCAAATC